>NW_013954172.1:24648-41000 GCF_001266775.1 Austrofundulus limnaeus
GAGGAGAAAACCTGAATGCTTTCCACCTTGAAGGACAAATCTCAAAGTTTTAGCAATCATATGAAAAATAACTTACTTTTTTCTGGAGGAGGCAATGAAAAATGAAGATAAACATTCCTTGGAAGGTGTTGAATATTGTGAACAGGTACGCCATGACGATCGAGGCCTCGCTGATAAAAAAGAGACCAAATGACCACGTGAGGCCCAGCAGGCACAGCAGGGCGAAAGCTCCCATCACCCAAGACCTAACAAACAGAAACAGAAAACACAAGAGCGTGACAAATTTAACATGAGAAATGCTCARTGACAAAATAACAACAGGGATCTGTAGAATTTACATTTTCTTAAATGTGAAAAACTTTTAAAAAAATTACAATTTATAATTTGTGTGACAAGAAAAACAAAGAATGAGGAGAGAAAAAAACACATAAGCTTTAACTACTCCATCTCTACCCCTTCTTTCACATTTCCAGTTCAAACCTAAAAGCAGTTCCTGCCGTCAGAAAGACATAAAGGAAGCAAAACTTTGATCTGCTTTCCTGCAAATAACTTTGTCATGTGTCAGAACGTACTGAGCAGCAAATTCAGAAAGCGAAGCATGTTTTAAAATATTTATCTAGTGTGTGTGTGTGTGTGTGTGTGTATGTGTGTGTGTGCATGTTTGCAGAAATGGGGGTACAAGAAAGATGTGCAAAGACTTCAAGGATCAACAAAAAAAAAAATCATTCTTTGTGTGTAAAGGTCCAGTGAAGCCATTAGACAAACAGTTGTCACAGTTCAATGCTCAAACACACGAACAACAATAACCACAACACTGAACCAAACTGATGAAAATGGCGAAAGTGACCAATTACAAGGACAGACGATGAGAAGCTTTAAAGCTGCAGTTTGGAAAAAGGAAAAAAAAAAAAGTAAACGATAGAGGCAAAAAGGCGAGAGAACGAAGAAGGGAGCGTGACGAGGATACGCTGGGAAAAAAAAGAGACTTCTGGGCAACATGTTCTTACTTGATAAAGTGTTTATTATCTTCATAGCTAGGGAGCATGATAGGCAGGAAGAGAGAAACACAATTAGATCACAGCACAGAATGGTGCGGGTTAGTTGGCACTTGAGCGTAAGATCTTCAACTTTGATCCAAGGGAAATTTGGGTTGAACAAGGACCAAAATTTGTATATTTGGCTGCCGGATGATTCAGTTACAACAATTTCACTCAAAGCAATGCGTTTTGCTTAGAGAACACTGTCTTGTAGTTGAATTTGCATGGGCGCAGGCTGTTATGTGGGGTAAAATTATTTGAGGTGAGTGATGAAAGCTTACCCTGGCAAATCTGTATTATAGTAGCCATCACATACGCGATAATTACTGGTGTGGGAGCGCAGAACAGAGAGGGAGAGGAAGAGGGAGAAAGAAAAGCAGAGGGTGTGCATTAGCTTTGCATTCACATGCAACGTGCAACATGCAACAGTCAGTGTGCTAAACTGACTCTGAGTGCACAAAGAACACAAAGAAAATGACCACAGGGGAACGGCTATTAGCACACAGCGTATTCGGTCAGAATAAACAAGCCTAAATGAAACTATTTTAACATTCAAGAAGAAAATGAAGGCCAATCTAAAAAGCCGCCGAGGTCAGAATATGTGGTCTGCTGCGGTTTACTCCATAAGGAAGTAGTCAGTGACAAATAAAACAAGATGTCTAAATAAGCCCTTTACGACTGTTCTCCCTGATTGCGGTTTTACCACAGTGTTATAATGTTGCTCAAATTTAGAAAAGATTAAAAAACACCCAACTATAAATAGTAAKAGCAGTTCTATAGAGTGGCTTCAGCCGGAACACTGACTGTGCTAACACGATCCTATAAACTCYCATTTCTACAGCAACCAATAAGACCGTTTAATGGCAAATAAAAAAGGGTCCTGCAGCGAGCTTTATTAAATAGTGTTCTATTGACAAGTGGGGAAAAATAAATATAGCTTTTTTTCCTCCAAGAGCAAAATGTTAGGGTGGAAAATAAAAACAAAACAACAAAGATTTGTCATGTTCCAGGGGCAAACACACATAGTAGTTTTCCCTCTGCACCCCACCCAACCAACAGCTCACAGCACCACAGTTAAGCTGCCGCCTTAAGAGTGATGTGTGTCACGTCAATGCAATTCTGTGGTTAGTGGTTTGGAGCAAAACAACGCAGGCACAAAGAAAGCTCCTCGCAAAGTATGTGCACCACTTCACCAACAAAAAAATCCTGCCAGAGCTAAAAAACTTGTTTCACTTCTGCTGAAATACCATTTTAAATGTCCTTTCTTATTCCAATATTGTCTAACATTTGGCAGAAAATAGTTTAACTATTCTTTTATATTTATTTTTACATGAGTGAAGGCTAACAAACGTTAAGGGGACGGGCGACTAAAAACCAAAACCACAAGTGTAGAAAACTTTATAGCTCCCCATAGAAGTGGCAAAAAAATCCCACACTGCACATACAAAGGGAAATGTTGAGTTCAGAGTGCAATGCTTCACTTACTTTATATTCTCCAGTCGGCTGGAGTCTGGTTTCAGGGTGGTGGAGTGCTTCACCATTTTGTACATCGTGATCATCAGGAAGATGAGATTGAGCTGTCAAAACAGTAACGGCGGTGTTAATTCATAAAGATATACGACTCAAGACAAAGCAAAGAAAGAAAGAAACCGTTAATTTGTCTATAATTATAATCATTAAAAGAGCCTTTAACTCTACATGTTCTCAGACTGATCCAATAAACGTCTATCACTAGTCTCAGACTGGCCGACTGGCGCCAAATTTAGTGTCATTCTATATCAACAGGAGCATGAAAATGCATTAAAATCCATCAATGTGAAAAAGAAAAAAAAAGAAAGAAAATAGAAACAGCCACACAGCAGCAGTCCGGTAATGTCAGAAGGGAATGAAAAGTAGCAGGAGAAATAAGAGCCCATTGTTGTACAAAACAACTGCATATCATTTTATGCACGTAGTGAAATATTATGAGGTATAACCAGCAACAAAAGGCTTGGGGGAACATGGTATATTTTCTTCAATTCTCTTGTGTGTCCAGATGAAAAGGATGAAAGAAAGAAAAAAACAAGAAAGAAAGGGAGAGGGAGCTTGTTCGCTTTTTTCCCCTCCCCCATTTTCTTAAAAGTATTAAATCTTAAGGGAGAAGGTGGCACATATCTGGTTGAGACAAGGATACTATGAGCTGTGTTTCGTTCTGAGCACATTTATTTGGTACCTTTAAAAATCAATAGTGTGATTTAGAGACACAAAGGATAGATTGTCCAGCAAAGGGGCTCCTCCAAATAATTTACTTCAAACACATTTATTCTGGAGCAAACTGGTCCTCGACACGGCATGTACAAGCACTCACAGCAGACGTACCAGGCTGTTTTTGTACTGCAAGCCTGCCATGTATAAATAATGTCACGAAATGTCTGCGAAGGGCAAAATTCTGAGGCGCAGTAAAGTTTTTAATCAGCCGGTAATCAAACGGTACACAAAAACACTCAAACAAATACTTTCACAGTGACCAGTGCTTTTAGCCGTACGAATGAATGGTGCTTTTCGGTGTTATTTTTAGAATGCCAGAAAGAAAGAAAAAAATAGAGATGAAAAATAGGGGGACCTTTTGTGAGCTGGACTCAGACCACAGTCATTCACTCTTGAACAGAAATTTCTGAGTGTTCTGGTGCACACTGCTATCAAAAGACTGCCTGTGATCAATACATCACCCCCTCCACATGCAATCAACTCATGAAGCTGCACACAATAAGCCAGGCTTCAGAAGAAAGGGATGGCAAGAAAGCATGAAAAAAYGGYAAAAAATCAAAAAGTGACTTTTTTCCCTTTTTTTCATAGARGACATTGAAACTGTTTTGTTTCACAGCTACCACCCATTACTTCCGCCAGCCGTCTGAATGAGTATGACAGAGTGGGTGGGGAGGAACAGGTGGGGGAGGACTTTTGAAAAAAAAAAAAAAACCTTTCACACATGGAGTGGTGACATGGATCCAATGAGACAGAGGAGAGGGACACAGTACTTTAAAGCAAGCCAGCAGCAAGGCACATGTTCCCACCCCCACCGACATGCTTTCGCAGCCCTTCCCGGGGGGATCTCTCTAGCTGGAGCAGAGCTGCCTTGCTTCTATCCTTCACTCTCTTTCTGAATCATCACTGCAAGCCATGCAGAAGCAACCTCGACTCACTGAGACTGAGGAGAGAGCTTTTTTTTTTTTTGAAGTGGACTGTGTGTGTACACCCTGAACTCCAAATGAACTGCAGGGGATGAAATATTAAAGGTGCAGATGGAGCTGTCCGGATGACAAGAACTGTTCATGACGTGTCATGATCCAAAGGGCTTGGCGTTGAAGCTATCTCAAGCATGCTAATGGCTCCCCACCACCACTCATTACTTCCGTGTTCTCCTTTCATGGAGCTAATACCTCCTGAGCCCAGAGACGGGCGACCTCTGCTTAACAACACAGATCTAAATGCCTGCTCCCTGCTCTTGTTTTGAGTCAGTATTTCAGACCCATTTCAACAGGAGGAGAGAGGGAAAAAACATGACAACTTCGGGTTAAGATCAGTATTACTTTACGCTAGCATGGCTAGGGCTGTACTGTTTTCCTCATTTCTCCTGCTCTTATAGCCCTCTCTCATTGACAAGGACACAGCCAATTTGTAGAGAAACCAGGGTCACGGATGATGTAGACAAAACCTTGCTCCTGCCTGCTCCCCTGAGATGTTTTTTTTCCACAGTGCTTTGTCTTTTTTTTTGGAGACAATTGTTGCGTGGAACCAGAAGAGCGGCGCACCAAGCCCAAGCCAGTGCAARAAAACCTCATTCCTGTCACAGATTAGCTTCGCAGCAATACATTAGCTCCTCACAGGGTCATGATTCTATCTTTCTGGTCATCACCGCTGGGATCCTGATCATCATTTCCACTGCAGACGTATTTTTCATGCAAATTATTATGAGAGCAACAGTCGATTGGAAAACAATGAGAGCCCAATTTGGGGGGTGGGGGCATATTCCTGTGTGGCTGACAGAGCATTTGCTGAGGCAGGAAGAACCGTGTGTTTGCTTTAATACAATGCTCGCTTTTTCTTCAATTATAAGCTCACACGTTCAAAGCGGGTGCGGAAGGGGAGAAAACAAAAACGAAAACAAGAAAGAGGCTTTCTCGGCATCGACTCGAAAAGCATTTCAGTCTGGTGCAGACCTTCCTCAGGTCCTCTGTGTACCTCCTCATCCATCTTTAAATGCAACATCGAGACGTAATGTTTCTCTTTGAGAAAACTGTGAAATGCAGTCCAGTTAGTAGATTCGTCTTTTATTTATTCTGCCACAACACACAAAGAGACGTTCTGTAGCTTCGCTTTAAAAGCTCCAAGCAGTCGGCCAATGGTGCGCAGACACTCGCTGGAATTTGACACAGCTGCCCCCTTTTCTCTCTTGTATATTTTCAGTGTCAGCTTGATGTTCAGCAGAGGTCACTGCATCTGTAGATACTGTACCAACCATTAAGCTGTATAATATAAAGTCGGCGCTCAACAAATACCCCCCCTCAACCTCCCTGCATGAAAGCGAATCAAGTTTGCAGAAATTTGCCATCCCTTAGTTTGTACAAGGGCAAAGCAGCGGTTAGTGTGGAAGGCTTTGAGTATATATATGTGAGGGATAGCAGATGCTATTTCCTTTTTTTTTACTTGTGCAGAGAAGTCAGACTCCCCGAGGTCTCATTCTTCTGAGCCTCTCTGATGGAGCGGGAGATAATAATGTCATGACCAGTAAATAATTGCATGCCTTTTATGGGACATATGTCAATAGGAAATGCTATATGTCCTTCACCCTTGATGGTCCTTGACCAAACAGAGAGGTGCCTTTGCTTTTTTTCTCTCCCTGACACCGCCAGCTCCTTTTTACTAAAGGCAGACAAACATACGGAAGCGGATGCAGAGGAGAATAAAGGGAGGAATAAACTCAGAAATTGCCATTCTCGATACAAACTCCCACATTAGGCCAATGCCTAATACATATTTCCAACTATGTCACATACAGTATCAATTGAAAGCTATTAGGTAATGTCACTTCGTAATACTTGTACAAATATGGGGTGAAAGTACACCATCAAGCCCTGATTCTTGTCGAGGCAGTAAGAGGCACAAAGAATTGTCGGGCGCCTCAGAAATCTGTCTTTGGAGCAGAATTAACCTGTCATCGCTGAGGAGACAAGTTGAGGAAAAAAAAATCCTGCTGACTTTTCCTCTCGGTTTACCCGCTTCACCTATTTATCTCGCTCCTGCATCTCTTTCATCTCACGTTCTCCCAGTCCCTTCCACTCTCTGACAGCCTCAGTATTCAAAGCAAAAATAAAACAGCTTACCATGATGATAAAGGTGACAGGTCCTATAAAACTCCATATGAAATGATTGTCCACACTTAGCCAGCACCTAGGAACAAAAAACAGATTGTTTTAGCTTTAGCCCAATGTTGTATAAAGTACCTGAAAGTGATACTTGAGTAAAAGTACAAGTATCTTATCATAAAATTACTTTGGTAAAAGTTCAAGTCTCCTCTAAGAATATTACTTGAGTAAAAGTCTTAAAATATCTGATTTATTTTGTACTTAAGTATCAAAAGTAAATTTCTGACATAAAATGTACTTAAGTAATAAAAGTATTGAGTAAAAATGAGTGGTTAGTTTTTCCAAAATACATTTATTGGAAGGTGACCTCTTCAAAAAAATTTTTTTCTAAAGGCGTGCAGCTTTGATTAATTGTATACAAACTAAATACAGTATCAGAATGGTATATATTTATACTTCTCATCCAACCACAATTAAATTCACTCCATCCCGGAGACACAACTTTTCAGGATAGTATTTTTTTAACAATAACAAGCTGAAATGAAAATAGGAGTAATGACTTTCTACTTCTTACCTTTTTTTAAAAAAATGTAAGAAGTAGAAGCAAAAGTAGGCTGAAAAATAATTACTCAAGTAAAGTACAGATAACTAAAATTTCTACTTAAGTACAGTAACAAAGTATTTGTACTTATACAGCTCTGCTTTGGCCAGTGCATACAACAATTTTGTCTTCTTGCAAATAGATACTAAAAGAAAGAAAGAAAGAAAGAAAGAAAGAAAGAAAGAAAGAAAGAAAGAAAGAAAGAAAGAAAGAAAGAAAGAAAGAAAGAAAGAAAGCTGTTGTTGAACTGGTCATATTAATGTGAGGTCTTTGTTTTTACACCTATTAATAACCTACATTACATTTGTAAGAAAAAAAAAAAAGAAGACCCAAAGACGTCCCTCATAACAGTCACTGATATATTATGGCCATTAATTTATGCAATAGGTTTCTTCTGTGCGGCACTTTTCTCTTTAAGAAAGCATTTACAAACAAGAGGTCACAGGAGGGTCTTTGAACAGACAAGCATTAATGTAGCTGCGCCCACTGGTGAAACCACAGTGTTGGGTCTGTCAGCCGCTTTCAAATGACATGAAAAATTGAACAGCTGCCCATCCCTGGCAGAAAAAAAACACTTGAATGTTTTGGTGTAGTCTCCAGGGATGCACATAGGGTGCTGGCAGAGATGATGAGTTGATTTCTTTTCAAAATCTGCCACACACAGACACAGCAGGTAGGCCCACAAAGTGGAGTATCCAGCATGTTTGTTCTGCATCTACGAGAATGTGTTCAGACAGCTGCACTTACGCTTTCTTGGTCCCGTAGCTGCCGTAGTCGATGGCTGCGGAAACGCCGACGACGATGGCAGGGAAGAGGTACCCAGATGCGTAATAGTACTTTTTTCGTGAATATTCGCTCTCAAAGACCTCCACGAGCATAAGGTACAGCTGGACTCCCTCAAGGCACATCCAAGAGAAGGAAGCCAGGAAGAAGAAGTGGAGGATCCCTGCAATGATGGCGCATCCAATCTGAAAAGGAATAATTACGGATTCAGTCGAAAAATAAAGAGTCAAGAACAAACAATACAGTAAGAGTTTTCATAAAATGGCAAGTTTTTTTTATTAGATTAACTTGAAAAATAATATGTCAAGCTGTACCTCTYTTGTATTTTTTCATCCAGACAATACATCAAACATCCATATATTTTATTAACACCCACAGAAAAGATGACATTTACAGTTTCTGCTTCTCTCACTCAGCAAAACGTATATCAGTGAAACCAATGAAAAAAAACATAATGAATATTCATTCACCACATGCATGGCCTTACTTTTCCATCAGCACAGCAGAAATTAAAATGTCATGCATATTGTGAGGTTAGAGTTACTAGATTTCAACACACAGCTCAGCACTCAAAGCTTTGATTTCCTCACTGCATGCAGAAAATGTTTCTGTAATTTGGGAAATTGAGTGGAAAATGTGGATAAAAATGTTATAAATTGGTATGTATGCAAGCTAAGCTCTGGCAGACGCAGTGGCTGTAAGTGGACAAAAAGTTAAAAAGACCTGTCAAATGTAAGACATGTCTCCTTAGTCATCTGTAATAATGATACTAATGTCAAGTCAGAGACCAGGAGAAAAGCTTAGAAACACATCACTTTTTTAAGTCCCATCAGTCATAAAGAGCCTTTTGTTATGAGGTATGAGAAAAGATAAAGTGAAAGGAAAAAAAAAACAGGTAATCAATCCAACCTACCCTGGGTTCTGTCATTTCAATACCAATTAGGAATATTAATTCTGCAATGAAGAGATTGATGCACAGGTTCTTGTGGATGGTGTTGCGATCGCTCTGCAGGCCTCGGAAGAAGCAGAAGGTGAAGATGCAAATGGTGAGGCAAACAAGGGAGACCGCGATGCCCACCCGAGTGATGACAGTAAGAAGCAGCTCATGGGAATCTCTAATGTTGCCCTAAAATACAAAACAAACAAAAAACAATTAGCCAGAGGCAAAACATATTGGTAAAGAGACAGAAAGTCAGCTCATTTGTTTTCTTCCTGCCCTGCACAGAAGAGATGAAGATTGTGTACAATTAATTTTGTTCATGCAATGTGTGGAAAAAWGAAAAAMAAAAACAAAACAAAACAAAAAGCCAGGAACAGAAACTAAAAAGTCTTTAGACTAACAGATACATAATAAACAAAATTTTCAGTGTACAAAACTTTAATACTAATAACAGAAATATGACTTGATGACCAAACATGTACAAAATATCTGTTTATTTTCAATCTATCTTTGTGCCTTTTGGGGTAAATATTGCAAAGAAAGGTTAAAAAACAGTTTAAATCTAAGTTCCAAGGTATTTGTTTCTAKTAACATATTAATGGAGGTTCAATAGTAATCAGGGATAAAATATGGGGGACAATTGAAGGAAAGCAGAAGAACAAAAAAGGAAAAAGATTTTTTGTCAATTAACTTGCAATAAAAACATTTTAGATACAGTAAGTATGCATTAAATTATGCATTGCATGCTTTTAAATTCTTCTTTTTCACATTTAAATCATTCAGTTGGGGTCTAAATAAAGTGGAGCTGCAATGCGTTGGTCTGAATTCCTCCTTGCAACCCCACAAGCCCCTCTTTCACCACGTTTCTGAAGTGTGTTTCAGATCAACTCATTTTGAGGCTGTCTCTTCAAATCCAAATAAAACACTTCACACCCCCCAGTTTAATAGAGGAGTTTACGACTATACAGCTGCGCAGACATGCTTTATTTACAAATTAATTAAGATGTCAACATGGAGCCAGAGTCCATCACAGAGCAAGAGAAAAATTACATACAAGAAAAATGTAGTTGATAAGTCCATACCTTATATGTCTGTTTCATCAAAAATTAATTTCATCCCAAAGGATGATTAAAAAAATGTAATTGGTTTATGGTAACTGTCACAAACCACACAAAAGTAACTTTGCGAATAAAAGGCATTCTGACCATAGAAAGCATGTTGGCTAAACATGTACTGTAATGTGATGTGTAAAACCACTGTTCTGACAATTCTGATTATTAAAAATCTTGTCAAATTTGGCCATAAAACCAAACAATCAATTAATTGACGTCTAGTCTGCAGTCTGAGCCTCTAAACATTAAAAAGTGTCACTATCTAAATGTATCTAAAGTTGAACAACAGGGATTTAAAAAATAAAATGGAGCGACATACTGTGATTTCACGGTGTGCCATGAGGATGGCAAAATTGGTGAGATGGCTGCACGAACAGGTGGTGTGGGTTTTATTGGAGTCCAGGAGTTTGCAGCCCTGCGTGGACCAGTAGCCCATCATACTCCTCTCAGAGTAATTCCAGAAGGAGCAATTGGAGTTGAAGTAGTGCTCCATCTGCAGATAACAAGAGTTATGGTTAAGTGTCCAAATAATTGACTTCCCAAAATTGAAGCACATGTAGAACACAGAGGCCATTTACCCCCTACTCATACAAAGTATTTTTCAGCACTGATATGGATGAGAATTTTTTCCCTTCACAGCTCTTATGAAGCCATTCATATGTTGTATCTCATTTGGCACGTGCCTGCTCTACCGAAGCATGGTTGAGTATATGAGGCCTTAATAACAGAGAAGCATAATTGTTTGACGGCGTGTCTTTAGAATTGCACAGTTTCTCTGATAAAGAATGGAGTCACGCATGGCCCTCTGGGAACTCCAGTGACAACTTTAAAAGACAAAAGATAATTGGTGCTCCAGTAATTTCATCCTAGATTGTAGGGCTAATCTAGGAGTTAATTTCCCCCTCTATAAAAGAAAATGGGTATCATTTATATCCCAATGTTGATTAAAGAATTAGTTTTCATTAAGAATTCACTTAGGTTCTAAAGACTCCTTTAATTTGATGTTCAATGACTTAAATAAACTGCCGACTGACCTAGTGAGACATTTACAATTCAAATAGCAGATCTCTGTCTACTCTGGCTGTTCTCTCCTGGTGCCTTTTTTTCTARATATATAAATGACCTCTTCATTCATTTCTGCAGGGAGACTTACATCAATGTGCTGCAGGGTGAAAATCACTGGGTCATTAATGAATACACGGCTGGACTCCTTGTTAAGCGAGGCAGCGATGATGTCAGAATTGACGGCCACTGACACGTTACGACCGTAAGCCTCATTGGCCATCTTGATGGTGGCYTTCTCTGTGCCAAGGAACTGGCTCAGGTTTTTGTACAGCACAAAAACTAGCTTGGCAATTCCTGGAGAGTGAAATATGTATTTAAAAAAATTACAATTAATAATAAAAAATTGTGGTAATAAAATAAACAGATAAAACATGATTCTAAGCAGAAAGGTAAACATTCCAATACATTTTTTAGGGTTAGGGTTAATGGAGTTTAAAAACTGAAGCAAATGACAAGTATGACAAAGGTGTATAAGAGTTAAGGGGAAAAAAGCTTTCTTTATATGAAATCTTATTTCTTTTTAAATACACAGTTTCCTGGCCTTTTTATGGTATATATGATTTGCAGCACATTAAGCCCAAACCGCATTTAACTCCTTRCTCTTTTCAGCCCTTTCTCGACACTTTGCACAATCATAATGGGGTGAAACATGTCCTAATCAATTTCCAAGAAAATACATTTTAATGAGGATTAGGCATGACGTTCTGAATGTTCTACATTATATGTCTTAAAACTAAAACCTGTACAATGTTCATTTGATGCATTCTAATGGGATGCATTTGTGTTAATTGTTAAAGTAAAAATTCTGAAAAGAAATTTGCATTTCTTTTAATATTTTACTGTAACAACAAGCTCTGTAGTGTCCATTTAGATGTGTAGTTGTATCACATTCAGCATTATCAAATATCCTTAGCATTCATGCAAAGCTTTTAAAAGTAATACCTCTTTAGATTTTTCTTTTCAACAAACATCACAACATATAATTTGTGCAGGGGCATACTGTTGTTGCAAATTTATAAAGCCAATTGTTGACTGAGTGCTGTACAGTGTTGCATAACACTATTTTAACAGCTATTCTTTGCAACTTGAATTAAGGGCCCATATATGTGTATGGATAGAGTTAGTGGTAATGCTAGGACATTAGTTTTGACCTAAGTGAATACATTTAATTGTTTGCCACTAAATGAATAATCACTTTGTTAGTCACTGGGGTCAGTGTTATTTGTCAGACGTACCATTTCGACTGTTTAGTTTAACTGTGTTGGCCGACAGCTGAATTGAGATTCCACTCTTGCTGTACTGTGGAAATTTAAAGTCCTGGACTTGGCCATCTGTGCCGAGCACGTACACATCCAGAACTGCAGATCAAAGAGAAACAAAAACAATGTAATATAAAAAAGTTATTGTTGACATTTTGACTGAAATTTTTAAAATGCCAAAAGAAATACCAAAAACAGCAGAGCCTTGTATACTGATACCAGAGGTTTTTTTTTTCTTGAACTTTATTCACAAACTGTTACAGTATGCAGACCAAAGGACACAAGAACATGTCATGTGAACACTGAATCTTGGCGAGAGTGAACTATGCAATAAAAATGTCAATCACAAAGTGATTCCCCCCCCATCCAAGCTCTAGGTAGTATGAATAAAAGAAACCTTCCCTCGATGGTTTACCAGATGAAGAAAATGAGAAAAGGAAGACTAGGCTGTGGATAAACAATGTAATTTTTCTGACTCCACAGCAGGCTAATGTTCACATTAATGTATAGAGTTACAAGGTCTAGACACATACATTTGTAAAGTAAGTGTGCGCAATCAGAGAATCCAGTCTATTTAATTGTCTAATATTCATCACTTTGTCAGTAAGCGACTCGTTGAACTTAATATGTGCCTTTTTTTCCTGTTCCCCCAGGGTTTAAATGCTTATTATGAAAACAAAGTCCTTCCTTTATGGGACAACATTGTTTTCCCATATTAAGACTAACTCTTACAATGGAATGAGACTAACCAAATTAACACAGATTGCACTGATCGTGAATGCGTGTCATTCGGCCACTTTAAACTCTGCTTTACTTACTTATATTATCAGCAGGAACTTTGACAATGGCGGGTTCCACGAGGTTGTCAGCAAGGACAAAGGCTCCTTCCTCTAGTGTATCCAGTAACATGGTGGCTGCATGAGTTTGCTCGGTGCGGTTCATGTCCTGCCATGACTTCAGGGCCTCGGGTCGCAGAAGGTTGTCAACTGTATCCACAATGGCCTGCGTCAAACCAGGCAAGACAGGGAAACAACAAATAAACAAAATAGGAACATCAACAAATTGAAATGGCTTTCTTTGGAAATGTACAACTCACAATGACATGCACACTTTGAAATGAATGAATGAAGAATTCTGAAGAATCACATTAAACCAAGGCATTCTTATTTTACAATAGTCAAAAAGAGACATTTCCTGGATCAAAAAGAGATTCTTTTGAAAACCATGTTGACCATGAAGGACAAACTGAGAGATGTACTGGTGCATCACTGATGATAGGGATTTTGTTTCTTGTTCAAGGACGTTGAATCATGGCAGACACTTTGGGTCACAGTGTACTGAGCCTACCAGGCCGGTCTGATAACAGGATATTAAGAGCTGTCCTGATGAAAGCACCAACGATTGTCCTCAATTAAAATTCTCTAATTGCAAAAACTCTGTATACAGCTCACCCTTCGAAAAAACTTTAAAAAATGACTGAGGCAATCTGAATAATAAAATGGAATGTTGAACATTTATCCCAACTGGAGACATTCTATGGTGCCAAGAAGTACAGAGGAAACAGAATAAATTAGGGCTGCAGAGTATATTCGGGAAATTGACCTTTTTAGAAATACTAATGCACATGCTCAAATTAAGTATTTTGCATTGTGGTCAGGGGCAGAGCTACACTTTTTTGAAAGGGGTTGCACAGGGTGGCCAAGGTGTTTTAGGAGGGCACACAAATAAAGAAAACTACTCTTGATTTGAAAATTCAATGTGGCCACCATAGCTAATTTTAATTGACTCTAAGTCAGCTGTTCAAATAAATAGAGATGAAACTTTGTGTGGATTATCTAAAATATATGCTGATTGCTAGTCTCATAAAGTACCTGTGACATGCATACACTTCAAATACAAAAAGTCAAAGAAAACATCTTTATACTTAAGACAGTTGCCCTAATACGCATGATTTAACCCATTTTGCCACATAACTGGCCTATTTTCTTTAGAATTTGTCTCAACCAAATTAAAACAGGAAGTGACATCAAATAGGAAATATTTAATAAAATAAACTTGCTGGTCTTTGTTTATTAAAACAAAATCATTTAAACTTTAACTCTCCATCTCTCTTTGAAAAAGACTCAAAATAATATAAAGAAAAATTGAATTCTTCTCTACAGTCTGTGTCTATGTTGTTAGCAGTTGTAGCAATGCTCTGTTTCCATACATGCATTCCCCTTTGACATCACTTCCTGTTCCTTCACATGCAAATATCTCAACAACCATTCATCTCAGCAGCGTGAAATTTGTTTTGCAACATCTTGTCAATGCTATCTATCCAAAAATGCATTCATGTTTATCTAAAAAAAAATGATGTCACAGGCACTTTAAGCTAATTGCTAAAGCAAATTGTATAAATTACTAAAATTCAGCCATTTTTAAATAAACACATCTAAAAATTAGCGTAGCAGTAGTAGCCAAGGAACAGTCTTTAACAAAATCTGAATTCAAATATAAAATCTAAGATAGCTACCAAAGCTAATTTTAAATGGAAACAACTCAGCCATTTTTAGAAATACTGAACTGAGTTGGTATGGTGGTTACCAAAAGCAATCCCAGACATTCTGAAAGCTAATTTCAGTTTTAAGCTAAGAGCAAAGCTCATTTGAAAAAAAAAAAAAAGAGGTAAATTTCAGCCAATTTTAGACACATAAAGCTGGTAATTGGTATTATAGTAGCTGATGATATTATTCAACAAATTCTGAATGCAAATCAAAAATTCAAGATGACCACCTCAGCTAAACTCAAATGGCTATAACTCAGATGTTTTCAGAGGTGCTGAGCTGAAACTTGGTGAATTAGTAGCAAAGTGCAATCCCTAATAAACTATGAAAATCAAAAATCCAATATGGCCAACTAAGCTAACAAGGAAAAATACTATAAATCAGAAATTTGTGGATATAATAAGCTGAAATTTAGAGCAGTGGTAGCTGAGAGCACTGCCCACCAGATTCTGGCACCTGGTGTGGCTAATCTTTGACCATTTTTCTTCAGCTGTGCTCTGCAGTCATTTCACGTTGAGGACAATCACTATTACAACATTAAATGCCAATATAATTAATTTATGAATTTGTTTGTATAAAATGTCAACAAAAAAAGCAGGTGTAAATGGCTAAAAGACTACAGATGAATGCCAACTTAAAATACCGGAAGTAGCTAGAACTGTATTGGGGCCCAATTTTATGCAATTCCATTAAGTATCTTTAAAAAGGTCAGTAATCAAATCAGTGAATCTAATCAGGTAATCAATGGTGGTGGCGTCTGAAGGGAGGGGTGAGAGTTGGTGGTGGGGCAGTTAATGTGATTGTCACATATGGCAGTTGTCAGATACTACTGCTTTAACAATCCCTTGTCCCAGATCCTTTAATGCTTACATTACACCAATAAATCTTGTAATCTGCACTGTCACATCTTCTCTAACAGTGTCACAATGAATTTAAATCTGCTTTTATGTGACATTATGAACCAAATGAACGTCTGTGGAGGACTCTATGTACATGTTTTCTTTTTCTTTTTTCCACTGCTTCATTTACGTGTGCCTGTCATTTGGTTGGTTAATTAGCTTGATCTATTTTAATGTCTTTCCCAAAGGAGCAATTTTTATGTGGGTGGTGGGTGTTGGAGACAGGTGGATAACAGTGTTGTCCCTCATGTGCAGGTCAAAACACTTGAATGTTTAAATTTTAATCTAAAATGACATTTTAGAAAAAAAAATCCATTATATATATATTAGGGATGCACCGATACGATACCAGTATCGGGTATTGGTCCGATACCATGTGCGTTAACTCGTACTCGTACTTGTAAAAGTGCTCCGATACTACAGGACCCGATACCAGCTTCATTTCGCTCAGTTTGTGCATAGACGCTCTAAACCAGCAGGCGGCGTAATCGCGCAACAGACTTAATGCCAGCTGCATAAAAAACAGAAGAAGAAGATGACGACCACGTTAGCCGAGCTGAACAAACTTTAACAAGCAAGAAGTTTGTAGAGGAGGTGTTATGTCAGCGGTGTGGAGGTATTTTCAGGTGACAGTAGTAAAACGTCATCCCTGCTGTGACTGTGCTTCTGAGACTCCTGACACTGGTGAAGATCACAGAATCAAAAACAATGAAGTCCACTTTGGCTGCAGCTGTCAAGAGGCGCTTCACTGATGCTGAGAAAAAA
>NW_013954173.1:0-3495 GCF_001266775.1 Austrofundulus limnaeus
TGTGTGTGTGTGTGTGTGTGTGTGTGTGCAGCCCTCCCCTGCTGGGTGTCACTGAGAGGCTGTAAAGCCACAGTGTTTATAGATGTGTAATAACATGTTTGTAAAGTAATGATGGATGCTGGTCAGCTGGTTTCATCATCTACACCAGGGGGGTCAAAATTCAAAACCCATCCAAGCCAAGAACCAGTTTCTGTCATTATTGAAAAAAATGTTATATAATAAATTATTCTTATATAAATGTAAATAATCTTTTGTAAATTGTTTTATATAGAATTTAAAACACAAACCAATGATAAAAATGCACTGACAAAAGCAGAAACTATAAAACTGTTTTACATTTAAAGTTTTACTTTTAGGGCTGGATGTTAATGAGGGCCAGATTTGGCCTGCGGGCCTCGAGTTTGACACGTATGGTTTACACCAGGGTTTCTCAAACTTTCTGGGTCTGGGGACCCCTTACAAGGGCAAAAAAACTCCAGGGACCCCCTCATAAACCTCATGCTGTTTTAAAAGATAATTTACTGTCATTTCAACCCCTAAATGACATGAGAATATAAATATTTTAATTTAGTTTATTATGTTTGTTTTATTAGTTCATTGTTCTCCATTCATTTTTAAAAATAAAAACCAAATTAACAATTTAATGCAATTTTTTGAGGACCTCCAAGATACCACTCTCTGACCCCAGACCCTTGTTTACACAAACTGATGAGTTTCAGCTACTGAACAGGTTTAAACTGGAACAGATCAGAGTTTAGGATATTCCTGTGAAGTCACCTCAGACTGCATCTGAAGTGCTACAGCTGGCTGCTGCTGTTAGCTCAGTCCACATATCTGTAGGCCTACCTGCTTTTTCTCTCTGCTTCCTGACTGTCAATTTCTTGGTGTAAATGTTTATAAAAGTTTAGAAACAAAATCAACAATGATTTTTTCCCCTTAGTTTTGATTTTGTCATTAAACTGTAATTTTTGCTGAAAGGGTTAAAAACTGAGGGGTCTAAACACAAGTTCTGGGAGCGACTCCTCGGGTCGATCAGAACCGAAGACAAATTATTTATTTTTGTTTTCGGAGCAGCCATGTTGAATTTTTAGAGCAGAAGCCCCGCCTCCTCCTTCAGCGGAACACAATACTTATCTTTAAACCTCAAATAAATAAATAAAACTTATTGTTCGACCAAACAAGAATCAACTAAACCACATGAAAAAAGTCCTGTTTGTTTACGTGGAGGGGGCGGGGCTTAACCTGCTCTGTAACCAGCCAACAGGTGGCGTCCTCACCTGTGGCTTCAGTTTCAGTGAAAGGTTTTATTAAAGGAGTGCTGCCTGTCGGCCTCCATCACCTGCAGATCGGGGTGACTCAGCTACTACCACACCTGGTTTCACCTCGTGTCTGTCACAGATCGACTTGTACATTCATGTTTTTGACATGATTGATTAGCTGTGGCGGCCATCTTGAAGTGGCCCCTCCCCCTAAACACTAATAATCAGTAGACCCACATCCGGTCTTTGTTTCCTGAAAGTTTCACTGAAACCTGTCCAGTGGTTCGTGAGATATTTTGCTAACAGACGTTTTAATTTACATTAAAATATTTAAATAATCGGATTTAAGCAGAAGTTCTGGTTCTGTTCACCGGTTTGTTATGATTTACTGAGCGGAAACCATCCTGCATCACTCTCACGCACGCGGAGCACGGCTCCGCCCTCGCGTGCACGCGGCGGAGGGAGGGTCATGCTGCTGCCGGAGCTCGAGCCTCACACAGCCGGAGAGAGAGAGCAGGTCCGTCCGCGGGTCCCTGCTCCGACGGACCACTGATCCGGGACTGCGCGGGTCCGGTTCGGGCTTCAGCTTCTCGTCGCGGTTCGGCTCGGCTCGGTTCCGCCGCCGCCAACATGGGGTTCTACGGCACGCTGAAGCTCATCTTCTACAAGGTGAGTATCGATTACTGATCGATCCGCGGAGCTGAAGGTTGTCGCGGCGCGTGCACGTCCGGGATGACGAGGCGTTTCTCCATCCGCGTGCGTGCGCGTGTGGACCACTGCGGAACCCGGAGGCAGAGACCCGATTATTGATTATTGATTATGGATCCGAGCCGCTGCAGAACTGTGGATTATTATAACTTGCAATGATTGGATTATAATCTGCTCTGATTAAAAACATGTTTACATTTTTAATCCAGCTGAAAACACAACATGTAAATAAAGGAGCTGCTCAGATACAGTTTTAATCTGAATGATTTAATAATCTTAACTTCCTCCTTTCTCTGTGGAGCAGAAATATAAAACTTAATCTCTATAATTAATATAATTTATAGAGTTTAGACTGATCTCTGCTTAGATTATAACTTATTATCTTTTAAACTTCATGAGTTGGATTTAGAGCTGCGTGATATTTAAAATCTGACATTTCGATGTTTTCTAATATCGCAATATCAAAAAAAAACAAAAATAATAATTTTCATCAGATGATTTGACCTGTGCTGCCGTGTTGTTGACACTGAACTGATCTGTTTTTCACTTATTGTTTTTATCATTTATTGTTCTGGACCTGACTTATATTTCAGTCCATCATCTGCAAACATGAATTTACCGAACGTGTTGTTTATATTTTAGCTCTTTTCCTCCAGTTCCCTGAAAATTTTCTCATCTTCCTCGTTTTCGTCGAGACCCGCGCTGTCACCGACACTTCAGAAAAACGTTGCCACAATCGTCCCAGAAGTTTCACAACAAAATGAAAGTTTGAACTATTTTGGCACGAAGCGACCTGTCAAAATAAAAGCCTGTTAGTGCAGTGACTTGTGCTTTAGTCCTTAGATAACACGTTGATTCATCGCTCAAACGACATGTCATGCAGCTCTAGTGGGACTTTTTTGTGTCTGAGGGTCGTTAGTCATGGCGGCCATCTTGAATGGGTTTAACCACAAAAGTAATTAGGATTTTTTTATTTTTCTGAAGCTCCTGGACGTCTCTGAACGTGAGGCTGTGTTCAAACTGCAGGTCTGATTACTGTTTGTGTCCTCCTCTGTCCATCACAGAGGACAAAGTGTCTCAGTGAGACACACGTTGACACGATGTGGGGGTCTCCTGGACACGTGTCTCAGCAGTCAGGCGGGTGTGACGCCGGCCCGTCGCCACATGTTGGTTCTTGTAGCCTCGACCTGCAGGCATCTCAAAACCTCACCTTCCAGAAGAGTTCAGGTGGAGGTCAGAGAGGAGTCTGGACCGGTACCCGAGGACAGACCGGATCCTAGATCTGCTGCTCCGGTAGTTAGATCCAGAACGGAGCGGTTCTGGTTCTGACAGGAAACACATTCTTTTGGTTTTCACCACAAAGTGGAGTTCTGGTCCTGTGAGTCCACACAGATGTGACATCTGCTGTTCAGAACCAGCCGCCCGGAAAACCAGGAGCAGATTATGGGTCTGAATGAATGAAAACCTGACTCAGATGTGTGTGTGTGTGTGTGTGTGTGTGTGTGTGTGTGTGTGTGTGTGTGTGTGT
>NW_013954173.1:3505-5459 GCF_001266775.1 Austrofundulus limnaeus
GTGTGTGTGTGTGTGTGTGTGTGTGTGTGTGTGTGTGTGTGTTCGTTCGTGTTCTATTTTAAACCAGCGCTGCACCGGCGGCATTCCTCTGATTTTCTGCATTCCTGCGTTCATTCACTGCCAGAGACGCTCAGAGGAAGCAGATGGAGGCTGGTTCAGACCTCCGGGTCTCTGAGGTCCATTACCTGTCTGCTCGGTCCTGGACTCGGTCCTGGACTCGGCAGAACCTGTCCCGAGAACAGAGACGATCCACAAACTCAGAAAGATGCGATCACATCAACACGTAGCACTGGGTGATGTGAACGGTGGTTTTTACCTGATGAAGGTCGTCGCCTCCTGAAACTAAACATCTTCATCGTTCTTTGAACTCATCTTCCTCCTGTTAGAATCTAAGACCACAAAATGTCTGAAATTTAAACGTAAAAACTGTAGAATAAAAGTAAAGAAACCAAAATCAGAAGAAATGTTGAAGCTGTTATTTAGTTTTTATTTTCTTAAAATACTTTGAGCTTTTAGCTATTGTTTTGCTGCTTAAATTGTTAGCTACCATTCAGCTACTTTGAGCTTTTAGCTATTGTTTTGCTACTTTGAGCTTTTAGCTATTGTTTTTCTACTTAAACCGTCAGCTACCGTTCTGCCACTTTGAGCGTTTAGCTATTGTTTTGCTACTTGAACTTTTAGCTACCATTCTGCTACTTTGAGCTTTTAGCTCTTGTGTTGCTACCATAACTTTTAGCTATCATTCTGCTACTTTGAGCTTTTAGCTATTGTTTTGCTACTTAAACTGTTAGCTACCATTCTGCTACTTTGAGCTTCCAGATCTTGTTCTGGTAGCTTCAGCTCATGTTGATCTTTAATAACTCAGTTTCAGTCTTTGTGTCATTTTTTCGTTGTATTCAGTTTTAAATCAAACTGTAGCTACAGCTGTTGTGTTTTAGCTGTTTGTTTTGAAGCTCAGAGCTGAAATAAACGTTCTGAATCCTGATAAAAATGACCCAAACATCCAGTCTTGAAGCTCATGATTCTGATGGGTTCTTTGAAGTCCAGAACACCGTCACACCAGGACCTGTTGAATTTATCTTTAATGTTTTATTTGTGTTTAAATCTTTAAACGTGTCCAGTTGTGTTGTTGTTTCCCAGCAGAGACAAGTGTCCTGGTCTCTGAGTGTCCCTCTGTCTGTCCTCTGTCACCAGATGAAGAGGAAGTTGGACCACGGTCCGGACGGTCGGCCCTTCCCTTCAGGGAAGAAGCACTGCAAAGGCAACGGCTTCCTCAGGTAACTCACTTATTGTATTAAATCATAAAATGATCAGACTTTAATCAGTTTAGATCAAATATTTTAATGTGATTGTTTTACTCAGACCAGTTATCATACTGCAGACATGTTTAACAGACAGGAAGTAGCTTCCAGTTTGTAAACAGGAAGTCGTCACCTCTGCATCTTTGCCCACAGCCCCTCCAGTCTGGCTCAGGCCACGCCCACCACGTTCGGGGACCTGCGGCTGGCCAATGGGCTCTCAGCTCAGCGGCGACGTGTCACCTCCGACTCGCCTCCTTCTGGCCTCCAGGACTGGCTCCTCACCTTTCAGGTGAGTCCTCTCCAGGGTTAATCATTATCTTACCTGCTGCAGACGTCAGTTCAGAGGCAGTTAGCTGATAAACGTCATCGTCTCCACGGGTGAACTCAAGCATAAACAGACTGAACTGGACCAGAACACGAGTTGATCTGGTTCTGGTCCAGTTCTGCTGCCGTGCAGCAGCTGTTTGTGTTGGATTTTAAGGTTTGTTAGTTTGTTTCTGCTTTTCTTCCACTTCCTGCACAAAAACAGAGTTCTGCCCTCGAGCTGCTCTGTTGTAGCTAATGAAAGGAACGAGCCAGGACACACACACACACACACACACACACACACACACACACACACACACACACACACACACACACACACACACACA
>NW_013954173.1:5469-11559 GCF_001266775.1 Austrofundulus limnaeus
ACACACACACACACACACACACACACACACACACACACACACACACACACACACAAACAAATATAAACACAGTCAGATGAAAACAACATGGCTTCTTCTGTAGCTTTGACACGAAGATCAAAAGATTTCAGCAACAATAAAATAAACCAGTAAAAAAACACAAAAATAAAAAACAATAAATACATAAAAATATTTTAAAACTAACAAAAATACATATTTTGAAAAGGAGATTGAAGCAAACAGAAGAAACGCTAAAATAATTACATTTTCTCATCTTTGCTGAAGAAGCTAAAACTAGCCAGACAATAACTAACAACTAAAAGGAGCTAAATGCTAGCTAAAAGCTAACCAAAGGGAAACACTAGCAAAAACAAAAGTATGCTAACCAAAAGTAGAGGTTGGCTAAAGCCTAATATGGAAAAACTTTAGTTAAAAGAAGCTAAACTTAAACACAAAAATAAGCAAAATGTTAGCTAAAGGTAATAAAACCCTACCTAAAATCACAGGATAAAAGCCAAATGTAGCAATAAATTAGCTAAAATCTAAAAGTAGTAAAGCAAGACCTAAACATAGCAAAACAACTAGCCAAAAGTAGAAGCATCTTTGCTAAAAGCAGCTTAAGTTTAAATGCAATCTAAAAGGGATTAAAGGCTAGCTTAAGCTAGCAAAACAATAGCTGAAATTAAAAAATTGTTAGCTAAAAATAGCAAAACCCTACCTAGAAGATCACTGGATAAAAGCCTAATGTAGCATGAAATTAGCTAAAGCCTAAAGTAGCAAAACACGACCTAAAGATAGCAAACAACTAGCCAAAAGTAGAAACATCTTAGCTAAAAACAGCTTAAGTTTAAATACAATCTAAAAGAGATTAAAGGCTAGCTTGAGCTAGCAAAACACTAGCTGAAATTAGAAAATTGTTAGCTAAAATAGCAAAACCCTACCTAAAGGATCACTGGATGAAATCCTAATGTAACATGAAATTAGCTAAAGCCTAAAAGCAGCAACACGACCTAAAAATAGCCAACAGCTAGCAAAAAGTAGAAACATCTTAGCTAAAGTAACAAAAGGCCAGTTGAAATCGTACATTAGCAGAGTGGTAGCTGAAAGCTAAATGTAGGAGAACTGTAGCTAAAGGCTAACAGAATCAGTAGCTGAATTAGATGTTTGAAAATCGTTTGTCAACAAAGTTAAATGTCTTGTAAATAATTAACGTTTAAAAATTAAAAGTCACAGCAGCCGTCTGCTGAACCAGCCGAAGGTTTTGATGATTGTCTGAATTAACACCAAGGAATAATAAAAGTAAAGAGCAGTAAAAACTAAACGCTGACTCAGCGTCCACACAACAAACACTATCAGCTCATCAGGTGAAGCAGGTACCGTTCAGCACCTGTGTCCTCCTGCAGACGTGGAGCGGACCTGAGAGGCTCCTGGCTCTGGACGAGCTGATCGACAGGTGTGAGACCAGCCAGGTGAAGCACGTGATGCAGATCATCGAGCCCCAGTTCCAGAGAGACTTCATATCGCTGCTGCCCAAAGAGGTACGGCCTGGAAAACCGGACCGCCGCTCCAGCTTTTAAAGTCCAGAACCGGACCCCGGGTCCTAACGCTGTGGTGGTGTGTTTACAGCTCGCCCTGTACGTGCTGACCTTCCTGGATCCCAGGGACCTGCTGCGGGCCGCTCAGACCTGCAGGTACTGGAGGATCCTGGCTGAGGACAACCTGCTGTGGAGGGAGAAGTGTCGTGAGGAAGGTCAGGATCAGAACTTCTGCACGGTCCAAGCCTAAATGATCATTTATTTTTGGAAAATCTTGAAAAACTGATAAAACTTTAAAGAAAATAAGATGAAATCCAGTATTTCCCCTGTAAAACAACATAAAGCTGGTTTATTCTGTGTCACCTGAGCAGAACCCCTACAGGTGTGTTTTCATATGATGAAAAAAGACTTTCTGGATGTAAAGTGCTTTCTAACCTGAGGGTAAGATGGAAATACAGCCACACACAATCCATCACTCCTCTTTCATTCAGCGCAATGCAGAGGCTGAGTGTGTGTGTGTGTGTGTGTGTGTGTGTGTGTGTGTGTGTGTGTGTGTGTGTGTGAGATCAGGAGACATGTCAGCCTGGCACACCGTCGCTGCAGNGTGTGTGTGTGTGTGTGTGTGTGTGTGTGTGTGTGTGTGTGTGCAGCTGGGCGCTCCGCCAGTCAGCCGAGATTCACTGCCAGCGCTCGGCAGCCATACCAATGAGGCTACGTAATGTTAGCATCACACCACAGCCATACTAATGAAGCAAGCCTCAACTGCAGCTCGGTGCTTCATAAATAAAGCTAATTATTACCAATCCTGACCCACCGCTGGGAACAGTGTTGTGTTAGCAAGAAGCCAGTGAGGATACAAAGGCAGGAGTCATTAGCAGCGCTACACTGACTTATTAATGACTGTCATTTACAAAGCTAACACAGGTAAGAGAAGCTAATCTATACAAAACATCACTACAGTAAAGATTAGGCTAATTTATGACGAATGAGATGGACTGCAGTGTGTTAGCCTTTTCCACATTAGCTTCAGTTTATGTTTTTGGTTTTATCCTAATTAGTTTAAGTCAACATACTATAAAAGATTTTACAGCAGATATGCTAATGTCATCTTTTACAACAGTAGCTTCATTTAAAGTAGCTAAAATCAGCTTAGCTTAGTTTCCAGCGGTGGTAAATCTTCAGAGCTGCTGTTCTTATTTACTCACATTAGTTATTTATATGAAACTACAGGAACAGTGTTAATGTTAGCTCATGTAACAGTCTAATTAGCAATTAGCTTCAAATGTACTCACTAATGTTAGCTTAGCTATACTGCTGCTTTGTTGGTTTCACGCTGGTATTTTTTTTCAAGTGTTATCTGTTTTCTTTACCGTTATTTTACCTTTGTATGATTTACATACACTACAGAAAAGATGCTAATGTTAGCTCATAGCCACCTTAGCTAGTAGCTTCAAAGCTACCAGCTAATACTGTCATTGCTTGGTATCAAGCTGTAGTATATTTTTAGAAGCTGATGCTAGTGTGATTTACTGTAAAAAAGAGCACATAACAGATATATTAGCTATCGGCTTTAAATATACTTGCTAAAATTAGCTTAGCTGTGTTATATCTGAACTGTTATTCTTATTTGCTCTCTTTAGTGTGATTTATATGAAATTACAAGAGCTATGCTAATGTTAACTCACATAACAAATATATTAGCTATTGGCTTAAAAACTACTAGCTAATATTAGCTTAGCTGTGGTAAATCTGTTATTCTTATGTGCTCTCTTTAGTGTGATTTATATGTAATTACAGAATCTATGCTAAAGTTAGCTCACAGAACAGTAATGTTATAGTTAGCTTCAAACTACCAGCTAATGTTAGCTTGACTTGGTTTCATGTTGAGGGAAATTTTCTCAGCTGTTGTCTTTAATGACTTTCTTTAAAATATTTTTCATAAAATTTCATCAGCTGTGTTTTTAGCTCACATCACTTTGGTAAATGGACTTTGATGTTCATCATTAGCTTTAAAGCTAGTAGCTTTGAATTAAGTCACTAACAGTACTGTAGGTCACAGCTACAATTAAAAATAAAACATTAGAAGTGTTTATTTAGCAAAATTGCAGTTTGTGAACAACAAATGTAAACCATTTCCTGTTTATTACCATTTTATGTGATTTCACTGTTGTCTAAGTCAGATGCAGCCTCTAACCTTAGCCTCGTGTTTCACAGGTATATCAGAGTGTTTGCTGCATCGTCGTAGAGAGTGCGTGCGACCAGGCGCCGCCATCAGCCCGTGGAAATCTGCCTACATTAGACAGCATCGCATAGAAACCAACTGGAGGAATGGGGACGAGCGTGAACCCATGGTACAGTTTAATAAAAACTGGTCTGTGTTGAGTCTCATAAACATGGACTGACGGTGAGTTGTTGTCATCGTTCTGCAGGTGTTAAAAGGTCACGACGATCACGTTATCACCTGCCTTCAGTTCAGCGGCGACCTGATTGTCAGCGGCTCTGATGACAACACGCTCAAAGTCTGGTCGGCCATCACTGGAAAGGTAGAGCCGTGGTTTTTGGTTAAATTCTTTACTCTTTAATTCTTGGGTGAATAAGTTAAATCCTAAATTCTGCTGTTCAATTCTGAAGCTCCAACCTTTAAATCTTGTGTATTTCTCAAAAATACACAATATTTGTGTACATGGTGGAATAATATGGCCACCTGCTGAGAAACTTAAAGTCCAGTAAGCCAAAATCTGCTGAGTCACTGGTCACCATGGTGTTTCCTGCCTTTTCCAGATAGCAGAGGCCTCAAACAAACTGAAAGTTGTGTCAAAACTCTAGATTGTGTTGAAGGAATTTTTGAATCATGAAAGGCAGAAACTTCTGGTGGCTGATTTTTTAAAATCTATATAATCTCTAGTGTTGTTTGAAAAAGATGAAACAAGTTTAAAAATAAATTCTTCAGAAATTGAAGTGACTGTTTTTTCTGCCAGTTAGCGTAGCTTCCTGTAGTGTCGCAGTAAAGCTTTGTTTTTAAGTCGTTTTTTCACATTTTCCTCATTAAACTCTGAATAATTTGTTTGTAGAGAAAAGTTGAAGTTATAAGAGCGAGATTGTTTTCAGAAATGCTTTTAAATATGATTTGTGTATAAATTTCTAGTAATAATTGCTAATCGTGTTAGCTTTTCAATGGTATTTCAATATTACGTTAGCATCTGTGCTAATTGTTGGTGAGAGTTTGTTTGAAAAATATTAGATAATTTTAAATTAGTGTGTTTAATTGTCAGTTTAACGTTTTTGGTAAAAATCTGAGAAATCTGTGAATCAGTTCAGAATTGTAAAGTCCAACTTTCTATGATTTATTTAAACCTTAAATGATGTTTCTGCTGTGACGTCTGTCTGATGTAGAGCTCAAAACAGGGTGGGTTTGACCAAAATCATATTTTTGTCTATGAAGGTACTTTTGGTCATTTTTGTCTAATTTTCCCAACAAAAGTTGTAGCACTATTACTCCAAATTGAGCCACATTTTAATGTGTTTTTTGTTTGAGATTTTCTAAAACTGCATAAAGATTGGTCCTGTTTTATGTTTATAATGACAGAACATATAAAAGATTACAGCTTGATGAGGCTGAATCGGTTGAACGGAGCAGAAAAGACCAAAGCCGAGGCAGTCGGACCTGTCGAGTTAGTCGGGGTGTGTTTCCGAGATGCTCCACTCTGTGCGTGCACACAAACACAACGAAGCGCACACAGCCTGGAGCAGCTTTGTTTGAACGTACAGCTCATACAGGCTGTGTGCTAAAGGTGAAAACTCTCTGTACGTTTGGTTTAAACACACATACGATATAAATATATTGTCTTTACAAAATCCATGTCGACATAAAGACAGAACCAGAAATAGGTTCCAGTGTTGCACCTGAGGTGTTTGCAGCGTCGGTATTTAACACAAACGCTGAGATGAGATTACTATTCTCAGGTGACATGGTTTTTGTGGAAGGGAGGAGTTATAAAAATGTGAGAGCAGAAAGTTCAGATGGTATGGTGGCTGAGCGCAGCTCAAAGTTCAGTTTCTGTCAGAGAGCTCGTTGATATCAGCTGTTTATGAAGTTTACATTTCCACTGGTTAAATATGAAAGGAATCAGAACATCCAGCAGGAAATCAAAGATATAAACCAGCGACTCGGACCTAAGATCTGCTGCTGAATGAGCTAAATTTATTTTCTATTATATGATAATAAAAATAAACAATATAAAACTAAACAACTAGAATAGGACCGGGCTGTTTATGCTCATCTTAAGTAAAAATGACGTAATTTGAGAAAAACTTAAGCTAAAATTCGTCTTGGTGCTAGCTGAGCATAGCCTTCAGCTGATACAGCTAACAGTTTGCTTTGGTAAACAATCAATATGGCCGACGATGCTGTCAGCATTAGAGATGCTGAGCTGCAGTTTGGTCTTTACCTGAGCTTGTAGCAGCACAGGTGAGAAACACCTGGATTAGGGCTGGGCGGTATGACCTCAAATTCATGTCAGGGTATAAATTTGATCCTTCACAGTAACAATATATA
>NW_013954173.1:12559-19606 GCF_001266775.1 Austrofundulus limnaeus
CAAAGATGATGTAATTTTTAGAGCATTTATTTAGCAGAAAACTGTAATCGTAATCAAACCCAGTATTTTAGCTGTAGTAAAAATGAACATAACAGAAGTACAGAAGAATGTTTTATATATATTGTAAAATCATTTCAACAACAAACAAAAACATTTCTCATATTTTCAACAGTATCAGGATAAAGTGGATGTTATAACCAGGACTTCAAGTAAAATTACTCATTTAGACATAAATAAAAACCTGGACTTGGTTTGTCTTGAGCCGGACCCACCCGCTCTCTGGTTCTGTTGTGACCATGACCTCCTGACCCCTCAGAACCGCGAGTCCTCGTCGTGGAGGCAGATTTCAGCGTGCGGGTGTCGGTGCAGGTAAACAGGGGACAGGTGTGTTTCCAGGTGACGTTTTGTTGCTCGGCGCAGAAACACAAACACACTGCGGTGATGACGAGGAGCGTCCTTCGTCTCTCGCTGTGAAAACAAACGTCGGCCGGGACGTGACGGCCCGGGCGCTAACGTTGCCAAGGTAAAGTTTCCCCTGCTGTTGCCACGACAACCAGCTCCACACCTGCGTCCTCCGGCTCGTCCTTGGACCGACGCCGGAGGAGCAAACGTTCACGAGTCTGAGAGGAATTTAACGTTTCAGTTTTATAGACTGGAGTTTTACACAAAAACAAATTCATTCAGGAAATAACAAAAAACACAAAGATTTTTCTTAAATATCATAAAATATTAATAATTTAATGAAAAACATAAAGATATTTTCTTAAATATCATGAAATATTAATAATTTAACGAAAAACAAAGATATTTTCTTAAATATCATAAAATATTAATAATTTGATGAAAAACAAAGATATTTTCTTAAATATCATAAAATATTAATAATTTGATGAAAGCTTTGCCTCGTGTCGACTCACCAGCTGCATAAAATCACATTTAGGACTAAAATGATTTTGTTTTTATTGAAGATGTTTTTCTGCTGAAGTGAACAAATCTAAAACAACCAACAAACACTGCAGGAGTGATTTGTTTATTTATTACTTTATTTAAGAGGTTTGTTGTTGCTTTACTTGAATTTTGTTTTAAAACTATACAGAAAATTTACTTTTTAAATATGTTTTTATATTCAGGAGTTTTTTTTCTTTTTTTGCCTTGATGATAGTAGAGTTTGATGATTGTGAAGATAAAACTTTGGGATAAATCTTGTGCCAGCAGGATTTGAATTTGAATTGTTCAGATTCAGTCTGTATGTGCATCATTTACATCCATCCATCCATTTTCTGTACACGCTTCTTCCTTTTTCAGGGTCGCGTGGGTCACTGGTGCAATTGAATGAAAATGAATTTAAAGTTTTGAATTTGAATTAATTTGCTTTGAAACTTTATTTTTGTTTATTAAAACGTCAGTTTGACTACTTTCACTTTCAGTTCCATAATTCAGATTTTTGTGTCACATCCTGGTCCTTGAGGCAGAGTAATCAAACACAGATCCACAGATTTATGTTTTCCTTCTGTAAAAGTGTGAAAATCCTGTAATGACGTGATGTAAATGTAACACTGTCTATAGGTAAAATTAATCACTGCAATAAAATAACTTGTTTTTGTCACTTTTACAGTGGATTGTATCAACTCAGCGAAGCTTCACCGAAGTGAAACATAAATCTGTGGATCTGTGTTTGATTACTCTGCCTGGCTTTCTCAAGGACCAGGATGTGACACAAAAATCTGAATTTTGGGACTGAAAGTAGTGAAAATGATTTTCTAATAAACCAAAATACATTTTCAAATCAAATTAATTCAGATTCAGTTCCTGTTGGCAGAAGAGTGACGTCATAAAAACATTTAAAACTGTTGAACCTTTGATATTAATGTAAAATCTGGGCTCAGTCTTGTTCTGGACATTAGTAATGCTTTTCTTGTTTCTGTTCTGCTGAAGCCACTGTTGCCATGGCGACCAGTAGATTATTTTTATTAAACATGAAGTTGTTAATAAAGTAGATGACCTCGTCATGGTTCAAACTGACAAACTTTATTGAAACGAAGCGTCTGGCCTGACATCCTCTCTCTGGTCTCAGTGTCTGCGCACGCTGACGGGCCACAGCGGCGGCGTGTGGTGCAGCCAGATGACCGTCGCCACGGTGATCAGCGGCTCCACCGACCGGACGCTGCGCGTGTGGGACGCCGAGAGCGGCGAGTGCGTGCACACGCTGTACGGGCACACCTCCACCGTACGCTGCCTGCATCTCCACGGCAACAGGTAACGTCTCCATGGCGACCAGGATCACTCACTCACCATCCATCACTTCACTGTCTCCATGGTTACCAGCTGATGCTGTGGTTTTGATTTGTGAATAGGATCACACTCAAATAAATCCATGTTTACTAACCTCCGTGCTGCCCATAATGTGAGGCTTTTATTGAATCAATCTTTTATTGAATCGAGTCTTTTATTGAATCGAGTCTTTTATTGAATCGAGTCTTTCGTTGAATTGAATATTTTTATTGAATCTAATATTTTTATTGAATCGAATCTTTTATTGAATCCAATCCTTTATTGAATCAAATCTTTTATTGAATCGAATTTTTTTATTGAATCAAATCTTTTATTGAATCGAGTCTTTCATTGAATCGAATATTTTTATTGAATCGAATCTTTTATTGAATCCAATCCTTTATTGAATCAAATCTTTTATTGAATCAAATCCTTTATTGAATCAGATCTTTTATTGAATCGAGTCTTTCATTGAATCGAATATTTTNAGTCTTTTATTAAATCGTATCTTTTATTAAATTGGATCTTTTATTGAATCTCATCTTTTGTTGAATTGAATCTAATCGAATCCTTGACCCAAGGGCAGCAGCAGAAGATACTTATTGCAGAGTCATAAAAACAATTATTTATTTTAGTTCTTAAATCAAGGATAAATCTGTGTCCAATAAGACGATCTGATTGGCTGATGCAGCAGTGATGTCATGCCCCTCCCCCTCAGGGTGGTGTCGGGCTCCCGGGACACGACGTTGAGGGTGTGGGACGTGTTGACGGGCCGCTGCGAGCACGTCCTGACTGGCCACGTGGCGGCGGTGCGCTGCGTCCAGTACGACGGGCGCCGCGTGGTGTCGGGCGGCTACGACTACATGGTGAAAGTGTGGGACCCCGAGACGGAGGTGTGTCTGCACACGCTGCAGGGACACACCAACAGGGTCTACTCCCTGCAGGTAAAAACTCTCACAGGTGGATTGTACTCTGGAGGCGTTTCAACGTTTTTCAGCTCCTCGCTTTGGTTTTTTTCTTCGCAGTTTGACGGCGCCTTCGTGGTCAGCGGCTCATTGGACACGTCAATCAGGGTCTGGGACGCAGAGACAGGTACAAACATTACAGTTAAAACAGGACGATGTGGAATTACTGCAACAGAAGTCACCAGACAGAACCTTACCTGTCCTCTCCAGGTGGGTGCATCCAAACGCTGACCGGCCATCAGTCGCTGACGAGCGGCATGGAGCTGCGGGACAACATCCTGGTGTCCGGGAACGCAGACTCCACGGTGCGAGTGTGGGACATCCGGACGGGACAGTGTCTCCACACGCTGCAAGGTGAGACGCCGAAAACATCCGGCTGAAAGTCAAATTGTGTTTTTGTGATGTCAGGGATAAATGGTCGACTTTTATGGAAAACAAAACAAGTTCTGAAGGTTAATAAAAGGTTTTATGTGATGTTGTAAAAGATGACATCATCAGCATAGAAAGTATTTGGGACTGGGCTGAGTATTGATCCCTGAGGAACGCCTTTATTAGACATATTTGAGACTAAATATACGAAGACGTAAATATTAAGGTAAAATGCAAACTTTGTTAGCTTGACCTAAAGAAAACCTGAAATAGTTTTAAAATAAATCCAAAATAATCCTTTTTTTAGTCATTGTGTCCTCATTTAATGAGGTTTTAGATTAAACCGTTAATAAATGAAATCATAAGTCTTACTATGATTTTAGAGCCAGAACATCTGAGAACCACTGCACTGAAATTGACATGTTTACACAGAAGCAGCGTTGAGGTCAGAGGTCACGGTGTGTTTATTCCTTTCTTCAGGTCCCAACAAACATCAGTCAGCAGTGACCTGCCTACAGTTCTGCAGAGGCCTGGTTCTGTCCAGCTCCGATGACGGGACCGTCAAACTGTGGGACCTGCGGACCGGAGCCTGGCTGCGGGACGTGGTGGCGCTGCAGAGTCGGGGATCAGGTCAGGATCTCACACCTACACTGTGGCCCCAGCTGGACTCTGAACCTGAAAAAACTGACTCAATACTTTTTCAGAATATTATCAGAAACAGACCGGAACAGGATAGAAGGATAAATGTTGTGTATTTCTGTAGTTTTGATAATATCATCTGCATAAAACATAATTCTGCTGTGGACCGAGTACTCAGACCTGAGGAACGCCTTTTTAAATCTTGCATTTTTGTACTAAAGTATGCTGAGGAAGTTTGGGAGATAACTAAAGTAAAAACCAAACAGGAAGTGTTCATGTGTAAAAATTACATCACAAATTATGAATTTTATCTTCAGTTTTAAAGCCGTGGAGTCACCAGGTGTTTTAGAAGCTTTGCAGCAACACGTAACGTCTCCTCTGGTTCTGTTCAGGCGGCGTGGTGTGGCGGATCAGAGCCTCCGACACCCGGCTGGTGTGCGCCGCAGGAAGCAGGAACGGCACCGAGGAAACCAAACTGCTGGTGCTGGACTTCGACCTGGATGATGAGAAGAAGGAGGCGGACACAAAGTGAAAAAAAAAAAAAAACACAGAGGGTTTTATCAACCAAGACTCAGAAACTCAGATTTATGTTTTTTTTTGGACCAAAGTCCTGACTGAGTCCAGGTGTCTCCCATCAGTCAGCTGTGAATGTTACGGATGTTCTGATTGGCTGGCAGAGACCGACGAGTAACTGAAGTGAATGGACCAGTAACAGAGACGGCTCAGAGGTTTGACTGTAGCCGATGAGGAGGACATTCACTGGTTTTGCTGCTGTTTTCAAGTCATCGACTCCAAATCTACCAAATCCTGACGTGTGGAGGGGACACGGGCGGCGAAGACGAGCATTTCTCGTTTCACTCCGCCTTCATCTCGATTTTTATCTTTTTTTAATTTATTTTTTTGTCCAGGTTTGCAGCTGATTTGCTCGTCTCCGCTGCCCACAGGACACGTTTGGAAAACACTGTTTTTATTTGTGCGAAGAGGAAGGACTGTGGTTAGAAACCCACGAGCAGAGCCTCACATCTGCAACAGCTGGAAACATCTGGATGGTTTTAAGATCCAAGTGTTGGGCTGATGCTGCTTCTTCCCCAGGCTGTCTTCCACCTGCTCCTTATTCTCACTGCAGATCACAGATTAATAAAATAATCTAAAGCATTAATGAAAAATGTTTCCTCCTCCGTGAAACATTAAGTTTCAGATCTCTGCAGACCAGAATAATTTATTAATCTGATTCTTGTTTCCATGTTTGTATGAACTTCACTCCACTTTGAGCTCACACTAGTTTTTAAATTTTATTTATTTTTTTAATCATCAGGGTTTAAAACTCAGGGGAATCTACAAAGTTGGAGATTAATGAGGGAAAAAACTGGGATTAAAGGCGTTAAAAATCAAAACGCATCGTCCTGCTCCAAAATCTGAACGTTAAAATAAATCTGTTAAATTATTTAGTTTGATTTCATTCATCTCTTAAATTATTTCTCTTTTTCTCACCGTAGATTAATTTCTTCAGTTTGTATTTAAAGTTTTACTTTGTAGATTTAATTACGTGGATAAAAACTGTTAAATATTTACCGTTTTTTCCCCAGACTATCTTTTTTTCCGTCGAATCACACGAAACATGAATTTAAAGGTGGATTATAATCCAGTGAGCTGCTGTTACCAGGCAACACTGGCAGCCGGTGAGCGTTTGGGTCGGTGTGTTTTCGCCCAGCAACAGGTGGTATTTCAGGCAGGAGGTCGACCCTCTGCAGGTGTGAGGCTCTGAGACGGAGGATCCTGTAAAATCCTGTAAATACAGAGAAGATTGTACAGATTCAGCTTTTTATATAAATAAAAAAGAAAATATTGTCCTGATGAGATGAAAGATGAACTGGATTAATCAATAAAGATGAATTTTATAAAGTCTGATGTCTTCATTTTGTTCAAAACGACTCTTTTATACAAAACTTTCTGTTCAGACAAACCAGCCTCGCCTTCAATTTTAAAAATAATTTATTTCACTTAATTAAAAACAAATTAAAACACAAACACACTATCACTAAATGAAAACGAAAGAAGAAAAGAAGAATATCTTATAACGTCTGCTTCCATTTAACAAAATATAAATAAATATTAGGGATACAGACGACAACGATGCAGACATTTTTGGTTCGGTTCGATACTTCAGTCTCACGGTTCGATTTTTTTTTTTTTTTTTGATACAGAAAAGAGAAATGTCCATGCCCTTTTTAACTTGTAATGTATTTAAATTATGTATGACCAAATGTTTAACCTCAAAAGTCCAGTTTTTAAATCAAATGTTGCTGAAACAGCAAGTTTCTCAGTGGATCTGCACTTAAAAATGTAGCCCAGGTGGAGTAGTCGAACACAGATCCACTGATCCTTCAACACAGCATCTTCAGAAGGCAAGTTGATAAAATAAATGTTAAAAATCAGTATTGTTCCATACATAGTGTGTATTGATCCATACATAGTGTATGTTCCATACATAGTGTGTGTTGATCCATACATAGTGTGTGTTGTTCCATACATAGAGTGTATTGATCCATACATAGTGTGTATTGATCCATACATAGTGAGTATTGATCCATACATAGTGTGTGTTCCATACATAGTGTGTGTTGATCCATACATAGTGTGTGTTGTTCCATACATAGAGTGTATTGATCCATACATAGTGTGTTTTGTTCCATACATAGTGTGTATTGATCCATACAAAGTGTGTATTGATCCATACAAAGTGTGTATTGATCCATACAAAGTGTGTATTGATCCGTACATAGTGTGTATTGATCCATACATA
>NW_013954173.1:20606-36223 GCF_001266775.1 Austrofundulus limnaeus
CACACACACACACACACACACACACACACACACACACACACACACATTATTTGTATTTTTTACATGAAAGGCAGTTGTCTTTGTTCTCACTTCACTGTTGTCTCATTCATCACGTCCTCTCTATCTTCCTCTATTGTCTTTTTGTCCTTTCAATTGTTTCTCTCTTTTTTTGTCTTTCCCCATTTGTGTCAGTCAGTGCAAACATATTTTCTAAGAAAACAGACAGATTCAGAAGGCGACAGTGTTCAGAGAAGGACCGAGTGTGTTTCTGTTCATGTCTGAAGTAAACCCGGAGCCAGATTGGCTGCCAGTTGGTGTGTCCTCAGATCTGCAGCAGGGCTCACTTTGTCTTCTTACTGAATCTTCATTACACCATTAAACCACTAATGGAGTTTTATTTTTGAAATATTCAACCATCTAATGGACAAACCTGAGAGATGCATGAGAAGGTTTTGGAAATCCTGATGATGTGAGGACTTGGCAGAACATAAAMCAGAGATATAAAGTTTCATTTTATTTTGAAGGGTCAAATAACTCACTAGCTGCTTTTAGAGTCAAACTCAAAGGAAATTGGTGATCTTTTAAGATGAAAATGTGCAAATTTTACAGCTCCACATTTTGAAGAACTGCTGTTTCAGTCATAATACCTTAAAGCTGAGATTAGTTTAGACATTTTTATTTCCTYGCTCAGGTGTAAACAAATTATTTGTTACAGCAGCTTGTTTTATATGTTAAATATATTTTATGACAATTTGTCTTTAAGTGGGTTTTTGGTTTGGTCTTATAGCAACAATCAAATTGATTAATCAGGTGATTTTATTGGTTGGTGTTGGAAATACCGTCTTAAAAACTGAACTGGTCACTGCTCCACAAAGTAAAACAAACAGTTTAGCTTCATAAGACACTTAAAAAACAAATAAATTAGTGTCTAAACTGCTGATTTCTAAATGTTCCCTTATGATACTTTATCTGTGGAATAATCTATAAAAAACTATTAAAGGTACTATGAATCAACTTTGTATTAATCTAAACTAAAAACAAATATATACAATATGTTGAAAACTGTGAAGTTCAAAGAAAACCAAAATCTGTCACTCCCTGACAGTCAAACTAACTAGAGACAGATCTAAACAGACTGAAAACCTGCTGCCTACATTACCCACAATGCCACCTGACTGTTCAGACACAGCTTCAAGCTCATTTTCACTTGTTGCTATACTTCAGCAAAAATAAAAACAAACAACAACAACTCTCCTCTTTGCTTTGGACTTTATTCATAAACTTCATTTACCAATTCTTAGTGYATTCCCGGCCTATAAGTTCAGTAAAACCTGCGATGGACGCCTGTCAGATGTTTTGTTTGGATGTTGGATGGAGACAAAAAAAGGCCTCTTGGGAGTGAGGCGAGACAAAAACGCAGTCAGCCCGGACGTCTGTCGTGTCCACACAGAGACAGTTTAAAGGCGTAAGGCTGTCCAGTTCTCTCTCGGGTGGGCGTCAAATTGTTTTGCACGCACTCTTGAGTCGTTTCTCTCTCTTCTTTTTTTTTTTTTGAACTCCTCGCAGAGAAGAGAGTCAATAGAAATACCAATAAATACAAACACAGTCACAAAGCAGCTCCATGAAGGAGCTGTTAGTAAAATTCTCATTTCTATCTTTTTGTCTTTGTTGATAAAGTAATTCAGTAAAGCTTTTTACGACCATAAAACTTTCCATTTCTCGTATTTTTTTGTACATTTGCTTATGTATTCACAAAAACTACTTTGACATTTGACAAACATTTAGCTTAAATGACATCAAAGTAAARAAAAAAGAAAAAGAAAGGGACAGCCATTGATTTGTACGTCTTTTTCTTTTTTCTTTTCTTGTTTTTTTTGTTGTGCTTTTTGTTTGTTTTCAAAGCTACATCCATGAAGAAATCTGCACAAACGGAGCGTGTTGTTGGAATATGCTTACAGCAACAAGCCTCAGAGTCATTAATCTACAGACCTGATTGGTTTAATGTGAAGCTAGTTATCCTCTGACTGCTGCAGCCTCTTTTATGATAATGAGTTAGCACAGCAGGACAAAAACAAGATGGCAAACCGGCGCCTCGGAGAGAGGAGACCGTGAGGAGGAGGAGACCGATCCCTCGAGAGACCCGTGGGTGACGAGACTCGGCCCCTGGCAGCCATGGAGACGGGCCTGCTGGTGCCTCTCCTCGCTGCTGATCTACCTCCTCTGGGAAACCAGGAGACACAAAAACAGAGCAGAGAGACGCAAAGAGTCTTYGCCTTGACTGAACTAAAACCTGTGTCAGAAGAGTCAAAGCGGAGGGCAGGACAAGAGCTTTTGACTCAGAACTTCTGATCATTTCTGTCACTTTTTTTTCTTTTTTTTCTACAGTATTTGCTATCCAATCCTTTATGTTTAGGACACTGATATTTCAGTACTAATTCCCCAGCTTACAGAAGTAGAAAAAGGTCATTCTCTGTTTAGAGAGAAGTATCACTCAGTATSAAAACAAAAAGAGATCCCAGCAGCCAGGCTCCTAAAAAAAGACTCCACACCCATGTAGCAACAGCTATGAAGATAAATTAGCTTTAAATCTTCCTGCATCTCCTCTAACACAGTAGAGCTTTACTGGGGCTGATTATGGCCTACTTCTCCTTCCCCTGCAGCCTCCATGTATCACGCCGGTCTCTCCAACTCATGGTGCCGTCTCTCCAGAGTGCCACTGACACACTTAGGTCCTCGTCTACCTCCTAACAGGTCAAAGAAATAAATTGGGAAGGGCTTTTTTTCCCCCGTGGCATTTTTTTTCTGATTTGATTTTCAAATTCCATCTTTAACCAAAGTAGGCGGTGAGCCTAAGAAAGGTACCTCGTCTACTGTTGTGATTACAGTCGCCACCTTCTGTGTTTACAAAGCTGAGGGTAGCTAGAATAGAGGGTACGAGCCAACGTTTTAGTGGCAGCATGCCATGACAGAAAGCAGTAGAGCAGATATAATCCCTGTCCCGAACATATGAAGGAACTCTCCGGAGCCACACGTCTCATGCAGGAGGTGGGCTCGCACAGGAGGAATAAGGAGCCGGGTTTCATTATGACATTAAAGACGAAGGGAAATTGAGGTCATGCTTTCACATTCTACCCATCCAACCTCCTGCAGAACAGAACAGGCAGATTTCAACCTGCAGAGAAGCTATTAGAAAAACGATATTCGCATCACCAAAATGATTCAGCTTCACAAGTCACAAGAGAAGCAGCGGCAGAGTTTGACAGCTGGTAATGGATATAAACAAACCATTCTGTCAGTAGTAATGTCGCTAGATTTTTTTAAATTTTATTTATTTTTTTGTCAAGCATGGATGCTTTCTCTATCCACATGATAAAATGTAAGCAGGAGAAATTTCAGATAGCTCTCCCCGGTTAAAGCACAGTAAAGCTGAGTGCTCCATCGTTGTGGTTTGGACAGATTGTGATTGGTTTCCCTGCACTAACGCTGTTCAGAGTCTTCCTCGGTGTCCAAATGTAGCCTGGGAAGCTTAAGCATTAACGGTAAAAGGTTGGACCTTCTTCAGGGAAAGTGTTTCTCGCCACAAAACTTTAGAGTGGCTCTCCATCCAGCCACCGACAGTTGATAGACCTCACGTGTCATTTGTTTTGTTTTTTTGTTTTTATTTTCTCGTCGTGACATCAGTAAAAGGAGAGCCGAGCGGGTCGGCAGGAGGGAGGAGCCTCGACGTTCTCGTCAACATCAACACAACACCGGGAGGGGCTTCGGACGACAGCTTCAAGACACTTATTTCCACAACAACACAYCCAATAATGACAGGAACTGCTTGAGAATTTTGCGTCTTTGCTGCTTACACTCTATAAACAAATCGGTTGTTTACCTCYGAGTGTAACAGCGAATGAAAAACCTTAAATAAGAATTAAAAACACTTGATTTAGCCCTTGAATTKAAAGAACAGTCTAGAAACTGAGAAACATGGCATCCGGGATGGAGAGGTTTGACAGAAATAATAAATTAAGCACAGAAGCAGGTTTTGTTTCTCTCTTTCTGATGGTGTTTTTTTTTCCTGCCAGTCTGTCCAGAGTCTGGATAAAGGGGCCTGAGTGAGCCCTGTTTTCTTAGGATTTACAATCAAATTGGGTTGTGGTCTTGATATGTGTCTCACACACCCCATTCACTGTGGCTTGCTTTAACTTTAAAACGCACACACACACAAACACCCCTGGCCTCCTGCCGGTGTGGCCGAGCTTCCCGACCGGAAAATATTCTCCTGGAGAGTTTGAAAAAAGACGGAGAGAAAGAAGGCAGAGAGAAATAAGAGAGCGAGATACTAAACGTAGCTTCTGCTCTAAAACATTTAGTAAATCACGCACAAGTCCGTTGTTCGTTCGAATGTTTCGAAGCTCCGTTTTCACTCCAGCACAATGACGGTTTCTATGAGTATAATACAGCATCGTCTTGGTTTTTATGGTTTAACTAAGAGACAGGAGCTGCGGCACCTGAGGGAGAAATCAAAAGAGAGAAAGAAAGGAGGAAGAGGAAGTAGCTGACAGTTTTTGATATGTGCCTCGCTTGTGTGTCACCAGGTGGGTGGTTGTCTCTCTTCTKTCTGTGCTGCTGTCTGGAGTCAAACGAGGAGGAGAGGAGCCAGAGAAAGGGAGCGGGTCGGAGTAGGGTTGTTCCGGGGGTCAAAGGTGGGAGGGGTCAGGAGGTTGTGAAGGGTCAGCCCTGGGTCTCCTTGCCGCTCTCTCGATCCCGCTGACCACTCTTGCTCATCTTCATCTCTGTCAGCTGGATGTATCGCAGCACGTTGGTGTCTGTGACGAAGATGAGGAAACAGAAATGAGCAGGACCGTCTCCATCATCTTTATGCAGTTAAACGTCTGCTGTCCTTTTTCAACTTTACTTTACAAAATACTCAAGTGTTTTCATTTGTTACTCAATAAAGCCCTACAACTTTCCCAATGCAACATGACATTATGATTTAAAATACTGCCTCAACAAGACAAATTGCACAAAATGTCCTGAAAAAGATGACTGTCTTGATAGATGAATTACTGAAGTAGCACAACAATTCTCATCATTATTTCCWTATCAAACTATATCTTATTTTCAACACCGATAATGAGTCAAGTCAGAGTCATGTCTATTTAAACAAAAGCCCCTGACTGATTTTTCACCTGTGGGTTCGCGGTTCTTGGCGTCACGCAGGTAGCGTAACGCACATTCGTAATCACCCAGGTGATAGAAGGCGATGCCGGCTCGATACATGGCCTTGAAGTGGTCTCTCTGGTGGCTCAGCACCTTCAGACAGTACTCCTTCACTCGCTCGTAGTTTACCAACTCGGACTGTAAGAGGCAAGCTGCAGGAGGAAGACAAGAAGCAAATAAATCCTTTGTTAAAAAGTTAAACATAAACACAACTGACGGAAGGTGCAGACAACAGGTTCATCTTGTTTTAAAAAAGGATTCGTGATATTCTGCTGACATCTCACTCTGTGCCTTTAATAGAGCTACAGTGAAATTTAGCCCTCACCGTACATCCTCCTTGTAGCAGTGAGCAGACTATAAATAGTCAGGTCTAAAGTCGCACACTGTTGAGAAAAGACAAAAACATTATGCAMGAATTTTGAGCCCTTGGGCAGAAGACTGGTGTTTCTTTTAATGAAAGAATTTTCTAAGCTTGTCAGTAGAACGGGTGAAACAGCGGCCACAAAACAACGAGAGGAGAGAGGGCGACTATCAGAGAACAGATAATATTGGAACATACAGATATAAGGTGTGCATTGCACTGTAGATATTGATCTTGCGTGTTGCACAAGCAATTGTCAGCAGTTCTTAGACCAGCTCAGGTCAGAATAACTTCATTAGCAACGACACACAAGCAAAATTACACACACGTACACACAGCTTTTAGTCCATCAAAGCTTTTAAACGCTGGCTGATGGCTCAGATATCTGATCACTTACTGGTTTCTCTGCTGATCACAACCCTTACAAGCTTTTACCCCCTCTATGCCAGTTAGRAGACATCAAAACAATTTCCCTCTATCGCTCCTTGTCCCTCCACACAACAATCTTYCACAGTAATTCAACCCGTCCTTATCTTTTTTTTATTATCTTTTTTGCCCGTYCAACTCTGCCCTTGATTCAGGCTTTTCTGTGATTAATGTGAGCGTTAGCTGAGAGGCAGGGTGAGTCAGGGGTGAGAGGCAGAGAGAGGAGAAGCGGGGATGAAGGAGGTGTTTGTGTGGGAGGCTCGGGTTAAAGCAGGGAGAGGAGGTGACACTTGTGGAGGCAACAAAGAGGACGACAAAGAATGTGGAATGTGAGGAGCACATCGTCACAGGAGGAGAAGAGTCGAGTCTTTTATCAATTGTAATTGTAATCTTAATGCAAAACCATTAACAAGGCAGCTTTAAAACACTAAATACTTAATTGTGAACATAAATTCAGTATCATTTACTGTAAGTTAGCTAATATCTCTTTGRGAATACCCTAGTTGGTGCTCATACCACTTTATGGGTGTGAAAGTCTAAAGAAAAAACTTTGAAAGACCTTCAGAAAACCTGAACAAATATTGATCAAGACCACGAAAGGCAAAATATTGTACAAAGAAAAAAGGGATGATTTAATACTTTTGCACAGCTTTGTTTCTGACACCAAATATATTTGATTGAAACAACTGCATAAGTACTTAATGACAACACAAACAATAAATTTGTGCTACTTTACCTTTTTAATGACTATTAATGTTTTTTTTGTAACATATCTAATATAAATCTGGTCTGGTATTGACCATCTAAGGATATACCAATGCATGAATGCTTGTTCAAATTCAAACACTGTTTAATAATAAATGAAAAAAAAAACCTGACAGCCTCTTATCTTCCGTGAGGCCCATGACTCAGCACAGAGGCCAACAGGAAGGTCAAAGCTGTTTCCCCTCTTTAGTGAGCAGAAGTCAGATCAGTCTATTACAGCATGATTCACCTCGCACGCCTTCTGCCTCTAACACACACCTTTCCACACACACACTCATCTCTCCTTCCATTTGTTTTTACAACTGGACTCCTCTCGTTCCTGCACGCCCATCCATCCATCACCACCCCTCCAGCAGTGAGCGGGAGCTGAGCTTTCAGAGGATTCAGTTACAATCCATAATGGTTTAATGGCTGACTTTGAGGATTCACTGACGCACCAACATGGAGCATACAACAGCTACAAAATAACACAAACACAGCATGACTCAGGTGAAACAACTACCAGTGTAAACACGGGTTACAGGGTAAAATACATATTTGTAAACTGGACACAAATATACTCCAATAAACTAGCAGATGACTTAAGATGATTCTGGATTTWAAAAAAATGTGAGGGTACAAACACTGTGAACACAAGTGATGACTGGCCAGCCGCACCCAGTCGGCCCATTAGGCAGATGGATGGAATACCAGTGGAAATGTAGAGTGTGGTGAGATGCATTAAGGGGGTGATAATGACGAGATCATCAGAGCAGGCTTGTCAGGAATGCAGAAACAGGYCCAATAAAAATATCAGAGTGATTTCACTGGAGCCACACTGTCCTTCACTAAAGGACACGAGTCTGTCCTGTCTTTTATGGGGGGGGGGGGGGGGCAACGTCTCTACTCTTGACCTGCAATAAACTGCTGCACATAACTGCTGCAGTCTGTATGACCAAATCTGGCTCATATTGAATATTGTGCACTGGCTCTTTCAAACAGAGTAGTTTAGCAACCAAAAGAAACATACATTTAAATAAACTGTAACAACAAAATCAGCACATTACGTAGTTTTTTTGTATAGTATATAAAGTCATTACAAAGTCTCTGGGCAGTTTACACATTTGTATCACTTGGATCAATCACACATTTAGGAAAAAAAGAAAGTAATGAAGCCAGCAATGTGCTGAGACACTAAACCCTCAAGTTCCAACTTATAGCAAAAATAAATTTGGACACTTGTGTTTGGTAAATTACAGTATTTCTTTCTTGTAACAATGATTCTTAGAAATAAATCTTATACCGTTGGAAAGCCTGTTAATTTCCCTTTTTAAGTGGTGCCACATTTGTAAGGAACATGCATTTGTGGGATGAGCAGAGCTAAGTGTGTGAGTTGCAAACACAGAAAATTTGCCAAATCACTTGATTTTGCTGTTAGTATTGTTTTGAGCTTGTGGTACTCCCAGGTGCAGCCAAACAGGATGCTGCCAAGCCTGGTATGAGATTTATTAACAAGAAGCATTGTTACAACAAATAAATAATCTACCAATCACACATTTCCTTACTTTTTGTAAGTATATTTCAATTGACTAAATGTGCTGCAGGAGCCACAAAATGAAGTCCAAATCAACAAAAACCTACACAAAAAGTAWCAAACTCCAAAGTGGTTGGTTGGCTTGTGTTGTATGATTTGGTTTGTTTATGTTTTGTGGTCCTTGGTTTTATAGTTACTTGTGTTTTCCAATGTTCCTCTGTGCTGTCATTTTACTCTTCATTCACTCAGCTGGCCACGCCCCCTCCCTCCTGTTCCCTGTTGGCATTCAGCTCAGGTGTGTCCTGTTACTCATCAGCCCTGTTCTGTAGTTAATCTGTTCTTCTTCACTCTTCAGCAGTGCATTATTGACTCTTATGCCAGTCAGGTCACCCCACCTTATGTTCTTGTGCTCTTTGTGTGTGATTCCTTTGAGTTTAGTAAGTTTTGCCCGTCGTCAGCTTTATTTTTTTTAATGAATAATTTTATTAAAAGCTTCTCATATCTGTCTGTATTCTGGGTCCAGTCCTCCCGCCACCATGATGAGTTATGGCTCCTRCAACTGTGGTTCTGGTTTCTCTTTGTTGCGTCACGTTTTCAAGAAAAACCTAAATTCCCTCGACCTTTCATTCATATCAGTGGAAGATTAAGTGAATGGAGAGGTGAACAAAAGGTTATTACAGAACAAAATAATGTAGCTACATTTAGAACAAGAAAGTTACTGAACTGTGCAATTAAAAAAATCTTTTAACTCTAAACTTAACAAGCAAGGCACGAAAAAAAAACAAGTTAACTGAGCTGAAGTAAAGACGTGACTTTTCATTACAGTTAATTTCTCTACAACATCAGAACAGTCAGGGTTGGGTGATCTTTCACTTGATCTGAAGTTCTTACGCCTTTATTCTATTAGAAATAAATTTAGGATAAGAGGGTTTAAATGATGAGGCTGCACAAAGGAAACAAGTGATGCAGACAGGACAGATTTATCTTAATGAGGTTCTTCAAGTGACGACAGGAACAATAAAAAGGAGCTGAGGCTGCAGCGCTTTAGTCTCACTGCCAGGGGTGTTATACTGTATATTTTTATCTTTCTGCTCGATTCGAATGGGGGCAGATTGGGGAACATGGTGTGTATAAAATTAGAGAAATGGGAAACTTGTGTAACATTTGCAAAGACAGAAAATCCAAAAATCAAAGCAGCTGTGAGGTGTTTCCAGTGTTTAAAGTGTCAAGCCTTAAAAAGTCTGAAGTTAAGCTTTCGTTTAGCTGATCTAACACCAAAATCTGAGAGAACTAAAAAAGTAAAAGTGAGAGATAAAGCGGAACAGAGGTGATAAAGTCTCAGAAGTAAAAAAGAAAAAAACTGTTCACTTTCTGTCTGGAGTAAAAGTACATGCTTTAGCCTATTTGTTCATTGATTTCCTATTTGTCAGCCTTTTTTTAAACAATGTCTCTCCCTCTGGACTCATGTCCTTCCCTCTGCCTGAGTGTCTCCTCTCCTGTCACTCTTCATCATCGAGCTGGCTAATTTAAAGCCACTGGTGGCTCTGGTGATTAGTCTGCTGCCTATCACCTCGTAATTAGTTCTGCAGGAAGATAATGGCAGATGGAAAGACCGGTACTCTCACACATACARTCACGTTTCTGTCATGTCTCCCTGAACGCATCCTTGCTCTCTTCAACACAAAGTTCTCATCTCATCTTTTTCTCTCTTGTCTGCTTAGAATCTTTCAGTTCCTTCTCAAACTTTTACAGCTGCTGAATAAATTCCTCTACGGATTATAAATTGCTCAAATCATTTTGTACATTGTCTTATTTAGTGTTCTCATTTGTCTCATGTGGCGCTCTAAAGTTTAATAAGTTCTGGGACTTATAAAGCCATATTCATCTTATTTTCCTTTTTTATACTGTAGTAAGCTGTCAGACTCGCAATGCAAGACAAGACGAGTGCTTGACAAGTCAAGAGGAACTCGTACATCCCTCAAAATGTGACAYTTAAAATTAAGCCTTTTACTTATTAAAAAATGACTCAGTTATTTATAACACACACTCTATAGTTTGCTCCAGTTTTACTTTTTTTGACCTTAGTGGTTGGTTCTGACCACCGCAGACCAGAAGGTCAACATCAGCATTAACAACAGATCACACACTCCGTTATGTTTTAATAAGAACCAAAAARATCACATTTACTCTCCTTAAATGTTTGCCCAAGTCCAACTTTCAAAACCACCAGTTTGGGAATAAAAAACATAATTATTTTGTATAGAATACAACCTAGCATGTAAGGAGGACATGCTCTTTGATTTGGTGTTTGACATTATGCTCTGGTCATGGCTGATGACTGTTTTTCTTAAACTGAAAAAAAAAAAGTGAAATGCTGATTGATTTGTTAATCTCACATTATTTGTTGTGTCCTTCTGGTGCCCTCATAACAAAAGTCTTTTATGCCTAAATCTCCTGCTATAACAAACGTATTTAACCAAAATATGACATTAGTCCTCACTGAAGAAAAATCTGTAATGTTTTGTTACATATCAGCATATAAAAAGCATATTAAACTAGAAAAACAACTAAAATCAAGAAGATTGATTTTTTAAGCTTATTGTCCAAGCTGTAGAATAGTTGTAAAAAAAAAGGAGATTCCAAATTTGGCAGAATTTCGCTTAATTTAACAAAAGCTTGTTTTCTGACTCCACTGTGTGAATTTCAAACGTTCTGACTCTTTACTTTAAGAAATGACCACCTTGTTGAATTGTTCTGCTCACCTAAAATAGTCCCTGAGAATTAATGCTCTGCTGCTTAAATATTTATACAAAAGAGGAATCAACTGATCTAGACTTGATTCGTGAAGATGAAATAAGTTAATGTTCTCTGCCTCCTTTTAGAGTTTCCAGATATATCCGCCTGTCCTTACAGCACAGAGATGCGTGTGGTGGATTTCAGCGAGGAAATTAAATCAAGAGCACTGTAGTCGTGATTCTATTAAGCCCATTTTAGCTGACATATATTCTAGTGTCTGAGGGGCAAATAAAAATCTGGGACCTTTATTATCATCTTATTATATGAGCTAAAGCAGGCTATCTAATAGCAGATAAGTGGAGTTTAATATAGCATGAAAGAAAAGCGCCCATAACTCCTTGACAGAAACATAATTTTGTTTCGGGCTGTAGCCAGGCCATTATCTGACTGGTGATGTCATCTGCGAAGAGTCGGCAGACTTGTGTTTTTATCTCAGCAGATCACTTCGGTCTCCTGCTGTTGCTAAACTCCAGCTATGAACACTTAAGTCAAATATTGTCAAGAAAAAAACAAGAATGTGTTGTTTAAATTGTAGCAGATTTTGTTTCTTTCTACTTTTGTGAGCTTAACTATAAACTGGTTTTCTAAATATCTGACATGTTAAATATTTGGTTACAAGAAAGACACAAAAATGAGCTAAACTGTTTGGTTTGATCTCCAAAGAAATTAGATCTAATTTCTGAGGCTGTGATTTGAACTAATAGGATAAACATTGAAAAATGGTAATTGTCTTGGCAGTGAGTTGTGTTTGAAACTTTGTTGGAATCATCCAGCAATATGAGGTTGGACATAGTGTAGCTAAAGCCGTGAGTTCTGWTAAATAATGAAGGGATTAGATCAAATCATTTAAACATCATCGATCTATAAAGCTTAAACAGCAGCAATTTAAATATCATGCATTGCCTCAAATGCTGGATCTGCAAAACAAGATTTCAAGCAGTCTGAYTGCTTCTGTGCCGTCACAAACAGTGTTCAACAAGGACGAGTTTTCAATGTCGACCTCTGGCAGTGCACGCTATAAAAAATGTCCAGCGTCAGGCTTGAGCGGGCCGAGCGGGAGAAGCTAAGATAGAGACCAGCGTGGCTCTTTATCAACTCTGCAGGATAAATATAAACAGTAAATTGGTTTACTCTGCACAGGCCACTGGAGCGCAGGGGACTTAGATCTGCACAAAAAAGCTTTACTAAATTCTCATTACTGGTGGCTTACAGAGGATGAATATTTTCCTAACGCTCTCTGAGGATGTCAGGAAAAGGGTAAATGTTTCAGCTCTCTCTCAGCAGACGTCATGACTTTTAACTAGGGACTAAAAAAAGCCTTGACAGACACTTTCAATTTACGCATTATTTCACACAACTGTCAGGCCATGTCAGATGCTCTTTAAAAAAAAAATCAAGGATACAAACATGCAGAATGCACATGTCATGGTCACAAGTTATCAAATGAAATCCCTGAGCAGTCTTCACATTTTCAAAGCTGCTTTGAAATTTGATTTGATGTTTTTCAGAAGTTTTCCTTAAAGTAGATGAATTACCTTTTGTATAACACATCTGAGAACCTGATTTATTTACAAAAATAGACATCAAGTTTATACAGTTACATATAGCTAATTTCTGGCTTTTTTTGCACATAGATCAACTTATTTTATTAGGTAATTATAGGTTCATTAGAGCTGTCATTGTGTCATTTCTTTTTTGGTTTTGTCTTTGTCAAACTGCAGAACTTTAGTCTTACTGGATTATGCAAAAAAGTTAGTTTTGTAGCTCTTGTGGCAGCAGCCATCTTGGTCTACCAGGAGTATGATCTATTACTTTGGACTTAACTGGCAATGATCATCAAAAAAAAAACATAGCTTCAAATAGGTTAGGTAAGCACTTTCCTTCTTTTTTCTATGTTTCTCTCTTTTTTTAATAGCCGTCCTTTCTTATAATATCTTTTTAAGCACTGTCCAGTTCTTCTTGACACAGTTTCTTCCATCTGTACCTCTCTATCGTTAAGGTTTAAGGTGATTCAGAGTCCAGTGGAAAGTACAGTGTGAGTTTTACAGTAGAGGGAGTGCCATCTGCAGCTCTGGCACTCAAAGCTCATACGGCTCTGCTTTTACCATCCCTCCAATGGCACATGGACGTGCACAGAGGGAGAAAAAAACACCAAGCAAACTCTCACCCCACCCCCCCCCCTTTATTACCCTCAAACATCATCTCCCTCGTCTTTCCTCCTCCTGCAGAAATACATCGTAACCCCGCTTCTATTTTACGCTTCTCCTTCCCAAATTCATCGTCGTTGAGTCTCTTTCTCTGCCTTTATCTCCCTACGCTCCGCCACCTCCCTGGTGAATGAGCTGGCAGAAAATAAAAAAGAGGAGTTTACGGAGCTGGTGCTGACGGTTCTCTTGCTCATGTCAGAGTGGACTGGTTAAAAACATCCCTCTGATGTTAACGGATGTTATTTGAGTACAGCCCCAACCTCCACCCCCTACCTGGCAACACTTGGCTTTCATGTGCTGAGGAAGTCGAACCATGACATTTATGACTTCTATTTTTGGTGCAAAATTTACAAAAAAAACAACAACTGATGTTTCTACTGTCTCCATCATTTTACACACAAACACAGAAAAGTTGTTGGTCAGGTGTTGAACACATCTAAGGGTTAAAATACAGATACTGCTACTAATTTATATGTAAGCATCAAGCAGGGGTATTAATAAGTAATAATGTTGTCTTATGGATTAGAAAAAAAGTCATTTGTTTACACTCAGCTAAAAAGATGACTTATTCTCCTGGAATAATGTGGTAAAACATGTACGTATGTAATCCAATTAGACATTAGAGATCACTGAATCTTCAAGGTCAAACAGATTCAGAAGAATATCTTCATTATGTGTTTGTAAACACTTTTCAAACTGATGTTTAAATTCTCAGAAAATAAGTTAAATTTAAGTTAATGGGTTTATTTAGTCATGTTTTCTCTATAAATTTTCAACTGTTTGATTTCTAAAATGTTAGAAAGTATTCCTGAAAAACCAGACAAATAAAATTGTTTAGTTACTCGTCAGCTAGTTGAGTTACCGGAGGCAGAAATAGTTGGATCATCATCGTGCACAGAGGCTGCGTTAACAAAACAAAAAATGTGTCAGTTGATATGAAACAAACACTCCACGTCACCTCCTGCTGCTTTTCTCCCAACGTTTTTACTCATGACTCATGCACAGATTGAGTCATTCGGGAGGAACAAAAGCAGATGTCAAGCAAAGATCAGAGTGAAGAGAAGGTAATGAAGAGTTTGACTGATCTCTCTAGCTCCCCGTTTTATACACTTTCTGAAGAGCGTCTGAACTCATTTCACCTACATAAACTGCTTTGTGTCRATCCCAATTTGTAGAAAACAGGTTTTCCTGTTGTTTAATGTGTTTCTTCATAATTAATGCCAGAAAAATCTCCTCCAAAGTTAATTTAGTTTGTTTTATTTAGAATTTTCTCATCTCACGTTTCTTTTTTGTGTCTTTCTCAACTTAACTCAAGCAACAAACAATTGTTTAGTAAATCTTAAGTAAAAGTGCTGAAGTGGGAAAACCAAAGACTTTTTTGTAGGGATATTCTGCTGTATTTTAAAATATTTTTGCAGTATCTCAAACAAATCAATTCGATTTGTCAAACGAAATTCATCTCTAGGCGAGGCTTCAGTAGGCTTCTTGTCTCAACGAGTGTTTGCAAACTGTAACACACACACAGCACAGTCAAAAAGCTGAGAAAACACACATCAGTTCACACGTACACACCAACATGCTCTGTTTAAACAAATGTAGCAATGTCAGCAGTGGGTCAGAATGACAGAACAAACAGTGCTGAAAGCAACTCTTCTTCCCTCTGACTACACACACACACACACACATACACACACACACACACACACACACACACACACACACATACACACACACACACACACATATATGTCATCTGCATCCCCTGAGACAGATGCTGTTCCTCTGGTCTTTGAATGCACAGACAAACAAACACATGCAGAAACACTTTTCATACACTCAAGCACACAGCTGCTGACACGTAATCCCTCCCACATGTCCGACTGGTTCTGCTTTACTTTTTGTCCGTCTGTCGTTATCAGAGGCAAAACTGTGAGCCAATAAAAAGGCAGCTTCTCACTCAGAACCACTGTGACCACCAGCTGCCCGCCCAGCAGAACTCTGGGTAACCTGTAGGGCAGAGGTGMCAAACTCAGTTACACRAGTGGGCCAAATTAAAAWTTCAGTCCAAGATATGGGCCTATATCTCAAACAGTACTTATAAAAAATAGGTTTTAAATATCATATAACAAACATATTAYAGAGTGAGTCAAAAGTCACAGGACACCCTTTTATTTCAGAAAGAAAAGGGGAAACTAAAATATCCGAATAAGCAATAAGTAATGGGTGAAGGAGCCTAATATTAAAGCTATGTGCTGAACATGGCTGCAATACTGGATCAAAATMAGAGGATTTCCTGTGAATTTTGACCTTTTCTTAAATATGTTTATGTAGCATTTACAAC
>NW_013954173.1:37223-37967 GCF_001266775.1 Austrofundulus limnaeus
ATCTCAGTCTTCTACTGCTGTAGTCAGATCACAGAGGCAACAAGTCCAGGAGAGAAACCCAGACATCCCTCTCCCCCCAGCAACACTCTCCAGATCCTCCTGTGGGACCCCGAGGTGCTCCCTGCCCAAAGTGGATATATAATCTCTCAAGCAAATTCTAGACCTGCCTTGGGGTCTCTGCTCAGTGGGATGTGCCCAGCTGCTTGCAAAACAAAACCTCTAAAGGGACACATCCAGGAGGCGACTGACTCATTCTGATGCAGAAAAGCAGCAGCTCTGCTCAGAGCTCCCCACCGCATCATTAACACTGAGCCCAGCCAGCCTACGAAGGAAGCTGGTTCCAGCTGCTTGGATCCAGGCTCCCGTTCCTTCAGTCTGCCTCATGTGAGGGTCTGCATGTAGACGGAACAATAAACCAAGAGCTTTGCTATTAGACTCAACTCTTTCTTCACTGTGACTAACCGAGGCAACACCCTCATTACTGAGGATGAGGTCCAGATCTGTCGACACATCTCCTGCTCCATCACTCATGAACAGGACGTCCAGATACTTGAACTCCTTTGGCTGGGTTAAAGACGCCCACCAACCCAGGGGGGCCGACTCTCATCGCAGCCGCTTCACACTCGGCTGAGAATGTGAAAGAAGGGAGCAGCCAAAAATAAAAATAAAATAAAAATGTTGTTGTACTGAACTCATAGTGTACCTAAACATTGTTGTCTTTGATGTGGAACAAAATAATAATAA
>NW_013954174.1:0-1577 GCF_001266775.1 Austrofundulus limnaeus
GGTATGGCTTCACCTCAGCAATAAGCCTTAGCTGGAAAAACCTCAATTTAACCACTGAGTTTATCTGTTTGTCCAATTTAAAGACGTTATCAAAAATGAAACCCAAAGCTGGATGAAGGACCAAGATTGTCAGGAGAAATGTCTTTACCAAAGCTGATGACTTCTGTCTTACTTTCATTTAGATTCAGGAAATTTAATTTCATCCAGATTTTAATGTCCTTCAGACAGCTCAGGAGTGATTTGAATGAATTAATCAAACCTGGCTTGATAGGCAGGTAGACCTGAATGTCGTCAGCAAAACAATGGAAAGGAATCTTATATTTATTAAAAATGGACCCCAGAGGCAACTTATAAAGATTAAAAAGCAAAGGACATAGAATAGAGCCTTGGGGGACCCCACAAGTCAGAGGAGCTGTAGAGGAGGAGCTGTCTCCTAAATGAACAGAAAAACTCCTATTTGTTAAGTAGGCTCTAAGCCAGGATCAAACTGTGCCTTTGATACCAACCAGCTGCTCTAATCGTGACAGTAAGATGTTATGATCAACGGTATCAAAGGCAGCAGAAAGATCTAAAACACACATTCCTTCAAGGAAAGCTACTTTCATTAAGTTTATTTTTGAGATGATCACAAAACTCACTTGGTTCTTTCCTTTAATTACAGGCTGTTGGTGGTGAAAATTGAGATGAGACAGGTTGTCATTACATCTGGGGGGTTTTTACTGATAGAAGTAGCCAATTACTGAAAAGTCCTGAAGTTTGCTTTGAAGATTTCTGATTGCTTTCGTCTAACGGTACAGTTAACAGGAAAAGAAAATGCATTGTTCAAGGCTACTGAAGCCAAAGTTAATACACATTTGGCCCTGAATGAACATGTTGGGTAGAAACAAAATGTGGAACAACATGAATTGTTGAACAGCACTCCATGTTGGGAGATGGTAATCACAGTTGAGCTTCTGAGTAAATTACTGTAGGACTCCGGACATGCAGACAGCCTTGAGGCAAAGCTGTGAACTTGGCAGCAGAGGAGCACTTGGGGTCGCTGGTTTATTCTGCAGCCCCAGACAAAAGCTGTGTCTGACATGCTCTCTACATATTTCAAGGCCTGAAACGACGCTCAGTTCAATGCACACACATTGCACCTCCATTAGCTCACTGCTAAAAGCATTTGCTTTGGGCTTTTCAAAGTTAACATGGCAGTTGCTACACAACAAACTACATCAGCCTATCAATTTACTGAACGTTAATACATTGTTTTATCACAGGCACAGAAATTCCAACACACAAATACATTATGCTGAATAGTCCTAGCTATCAAAATCTACCCCTTCTCTTTTTTTTGTCAGAGTATTTATGAGCCCCGCACGCTAAGCGTAAGCTGGGGTCATATTGCTTTCGTACTGTTTTTTTTTTCCCTCTGGAGATTTTTGGTCAACCGTAGCACAAAAACAGCTGCACCAATCAACATGAAATTTGTCAGGACTGTAGATGAGTCTGACCTACACTGCTCCATCCAAAAGTTTTACGATAGACCCCATATTTAAGGAGGGGGCTCCTTTCAAAGTGGGGGTGTGTGGGCA
>NW_013954174.1:1914-4085 GCF_001266775.1 Austrofundulus limnaeus
AAAAAGACCCCCACCGAAACCACTACAATTTTGGGATGCACCTAGCCTGGCCCTTGCCTTCCTACGCAGCTCCGCTCAATTCTAGTTTCCCTTCTCTGCTCCGTCTGGGACTTCTCCCATAGACAAGGATTTCGCTGTCAGATTTTTAGTCGGGCCAATCAGAGAACAGAACATCGATTTTCTGCACAGTGTCTGCTTGTAGTTTATTTTACCTGGGCCAATCAACAAACAGAAGGCGGAGTTTTGAACTTTGTTGATTTTCTGCACAGTGTCTGCTTGTAGTTTATTTTACCTGGGCCAATCAGCAAACAGAAGGAGGAGTTTTGAACAAGGATGATGTTCTGCTCAGTGTCTGCTAGTTATTTTAGCATACGGAAGTGGAGGAAGTGAATGAAGCCAGTCTGTGTTGATAAGGCTTCCAAATTTAAATGTGTCTGACAAAGCAGCAGCTCTCATTTACAGTTGTCTCGTTCGGCTCAGTATATTTCTCCTCTCAGTAGGGTTGTTTACAGCGCAAGTGATTTCCGGTTAGCTTCTTAGCTTAGCCTCCTTCTCAGCAACACACACTTCAGCAGAGGCCATGCCTTCTGCAAGAATCGCTTCTCTATAGCCACGAGTCCAGACCCTCATACCAATCAAAGTGAAGGACAAGGGTCTGGTTTTTACCAGGCTAGGATGCACCTAGCATGTAATTTATTAGGAATAAAGACTTCTGAGTTCTGGTGCACTTATGTGTGTGGGGATCATCATGTTACTGCTATGCAGTATCTAGTTGTATTTGTGACTATATTACCATTCTGTGAAATTACTTAAATTACTTTCCATGCCTTCCTTCACTGATAATTTTCTAAAAGAAAACAATTGCAGGATATTTACAGACTCAAGGAGACAAAGCTCAAAAGATATAGCAATTTTTTTCTGAAATGGAAAAATATTTAAATTGTTACATTTTTTTTGTACGAAACAAATTTTAAACCTGAGTTAACATTGTACTTTCACCATCACTGTCAAAGAATGGGTTAGGATGGACCCAAGGATGCATACTTACACATGTAAAAAAAAAAGTCTGTCAGGGAAACGGCAAAATACAAAGATGACAAACATGATGACCATGTGGGCAATAGGCAAACAAAAGCAGACTGGCAGGTACCAAACACTATGACACACAAAAGAATAATTTAGAACTGGGAGTGAAGTTACTAGAGGAGATGAGGAACAACCGGATGCAGATATTGTGATTAGTGATGGAAGGACAAGTAAAGATAAAGAACAGGAGAGACTGACCTCGGATTTACACTAGATGCAACTGCTGCAGTGCAATGCACGGAGGTTTCTGTGATAATGTGGGCTTTTCTTTCATTAAACGAGGGGTACTGACATTTATTTCCACATGTGTCGATGCTACCACAACATAGAAACAAAAAAAAGTAATTTTGTAAAGTTATGGAAATTGGGTTTGAATAAATTGTAGAAGAGCACCACACAGATGCTCTTAAGAGCTTTAAACCAAATTAATCATTCTGGATTAATTGTTTCAGTTAGGACACAGTGTAAACTGAGTGGTGCTACATGGGCAACAGTCAACAATGTGAAAAGCAAAGAAAATCACAACAGAAAAGAAAACAAATACTTGGTACAAATAAATACAAATAATCTTGGTTTAATATTAACAGACAGAAAAACAACATGGAAGTATTTGGGAACTAACCCTAACTGCTTGAGTTTCTGGACAGTAGCTGGTTTATCAGTTTACAGTATATACAGTAAAACATAAGAAATATTTTATCAGCTACCACCATGGAAGGCGTACCTGTTCCTGTCTTATAAACCCATTGATTTTAAATAAAATGTTATTAAGTAATTACTGGATGTATATATAAAACTGAAGATGGTCATTACAAGCAAATTTACAGATATTGAGCTACATTTTGTTGTGGTAGTAGCTGTAACTTATTCCCAACACCAGTGTTGTATAAAGTACCTCAAAGTGATACTTGAGTAAAAGTACAAGTATCTTATTATAAAAATACTTTGGTAAAAGTTAAAGTCTTCTCTAAAAATATTACTTGAGTAAAAGTCTTAAAGGCACAATGTGTAGGATTTGTTGTTTTCAGCGACATCTAGTGGTTGAGTGTTGAATCATCCTCCCTGGTCCTCCCCCCACCCCACCC
>NW_013954174.1:6097-8576 GCF_001266775.1 Austrofundulus limnaeus
ATTTAACAGTGGTGGTTTTCTTATTGACTTCAGTCATTGAATATGTAATTTCTTACAGTACAGCTGTGATGGGTTGTGTACAAGCTAATAGTGTGTCAGAATGGTATATATTTATACTTCTCATCCAACCACAATTAAATTCACTCTATAGGAGACACAGTTTATCAGGAGAGGATTTTTTAAGTAATAACAACTCAGAATAAAATAGGAGTAATGACTTTCTAATTTTTAACTTTTTAGAAAAATTAGTGAGCAGAAATTTCAGATTATTGTGTAAAAATGTAATGAGTAAAAGGAAAAAGTATGCTGAAAAATAATTAAACAAAGTACAGATAACCAAAATTTCTACTTAAGTACAGCAACAAAGTATTTGTACTTAGTTACTTTACAACTCTGCCCAACACACATTCCAAGTGCTAACACATCATGAACTAAAACTCATGATGAAAGGCAATTGTGCTATCTTAAAATCTTATCTAATATCTGTTGTGTAGTATTTTAGTCAGAGGCAATTAAATGTCTGTCCACATTTCAAAATGCCAAATTAACCAATAGTATAAAACATTGGTTTGGCTTATTGGGGGTGGTAGACATACCAAATATCATAGGTCCCCATGTATTTTGTGTTACATTCACAATTTTATTTTTAATAAGCCAGTTAACTGAAAATCAGATCCTTGTTCTTCTTTCACCAATTAGACTTAAATATAAAATTGATGTGGACAGTGGTTTATATTTCGATAGATTAGACAATAAAATAATGTCCAGCACCTGTACTGTGCCTTAAACCTCATGAAAATTCACAGCTTCCTGCACGCTGACTCAGCATCTGCTTCTGGATGATGCAAACTGTCAGTTTCACACTGAGAAATACCTGTTCTCTGCAACTGAAAAGTGCTGTCCTTCACAAATATTTTCTTAATGCCACAATGTGGAGGTAAAAATAATAAAAAAAAACATAGTAAGAGAAAAAGACCAATCATCAAACAACAAACCATATGCTACAATATGCTAATAAGAAAAGAAAACTAATATAAACACCAAATGTGCATGAGTAAGAGTTCACAATGGATCTTATTTTCCCACGGAGAGCTAAATCATGCAAAAGAAATTGCACAGCATGTGCACAGCAAAGAAATATACACAGGATGTATACCTTCACAATAAGTGTGTTTATCTGGGAGGGGTGCTGTTGGATAGATCATGTGTTGTGATTCATTGACAGTCATACCTTCTGCTGTTCAACATTATGATGACTGGTAGATAATTAGTGGTACTGCCTTTTAATTTTAGAAAGCGCAAATCCGCTTATGACTTATAAAAATTAGTAAGACCGCTAAAGCGCAAACGAAATATTTAGGTCCGCAATTATTGGATTTGCACTTTATTGGGCTGGTGCCCACCACTGATAACAACATGCTGGATTTTAGACTAATAATCAAATAAAATGGGGACAAACTTCCAGACTCCTACAAGGGTGCAGTGAATATTCAGCTTTTAATGCTGGATGGGTAAAATAAAGTAAATTAGTGTCGGTTCCTGTTATTTATGATTTTTTTGCTGTCTATTTTGATTAATAAGGGGTGCCAGTCAGGTCTCTCTCCTGACATATAGGATATTTTTTACTGGTGTGTGTGGGATTTACTGCTATTTTAATATTGGTTAAGAGTTATCTGTGTTTTGAACCATACACACAAGGACATATACCCTTTTTAACTCTAATTAAAGTAAAGAATGACAATAAAAAGAAAACTATAGCATAGACAAAAGAACTCAATTTCACTTTGAGTTATATAATTATTCTTTTTTTACACACAGAAACAACAACAATACAAAACAAAATATACAGTCTATCCCTCTCCCAGTGTCCATATGTGGTATTAAAACCACTGCAATTCAAAGTTCAATTTCATCTTGGCTCCACAAGTAGAACGGTTTATGTAGGTTAAGACTGAAGTTTACACAGATACTCCATTCCAAAAATTAAATAAAAATAATAAAAAAACACTCGCACAAAAAATCCACCCCTATAAAAAAACTCCGCAACCAAGGAGCTAAAAACACACAAAACTATACAATTACCATTTTATATTGAGTCATTTCAGCAGCTTGAACAACATGAAACAAACTTACTTTGTAGTTGTGTGTTTGGCAACTGGGTGTGATTTTGGAACTTTAGTTCACTAGAAGAAAACAAAATAACTTGATTTTTCTTTAGTTTTTACTTTTCATTATTTAACACAATCATTTTAGTTTTAGTTTTTAGTCAGAGACTTACATTTTTGTTGCCTAGCAATGGAACGTTGCGTCATCAGTATGCGCGAGGGTTTTTCAATTCAATTATTTATTCATTTCATTAAAAAATACTACTGTATGTACATAATAAGAAATAAAAAAACAAAAAATATACAAATCTAAATAAAATGAAAGGTAGCAGAAGAATAAATCTTATTATGTCTGCCCCTTTTCGACCCAGAAT
>NW_013954174.1:13698-16061 GCF_001266775.1 Austrofundulus limnaeus
CTGGTGAAAATTTCATGTTATTAGCACCTCTAGTAATATATTTACTGAGAAAAATGGTGACGTGTTCAATACTCATTTTACCCGCTGTAGGTATAGTTACATGTCCAAAACATCTGTTACAACACATAATTAAACGTTGAGATGACATTAGCTGAGGATTTTGTCTGAATGCCTGTGATTCAGCCATAGGTCAGTAGGGGGCGAATGCAGGCATTGAAGAATTTGTATAAATACATGAACTTCCTGTTTTTTGGCCAGTGTTGGTTTCCTGTTTGCTTCAGCGACAATAAACCTCACTCAGATCCAGGGTTCTAGTGTTGTATGGTTTAATTCCTTCTACAAATCATTTTATTTAACATTTGTGTTTATAATATCAACTTAAGTTTATTGAATACAAATTTTCTTACACCGTTCAATTCACTTTAAGACGTGAGAGGAAATGTTGCTTACCATAAATACCAGAAACAACATCTTTAACCTTAAATAAATAAAACATTTATGCAGCTATTAATTATTTAGGATTTGCAAGGACAAATCCTCACCACAGAGGAACTTCATTCCCTCTATTTAGGGTGAATCATTTAAAATGTTGTGTGTTATCTCCACTTTAAAGATTGAAGTGAAAGAGATCCCTATCCGACCAATTAGTAACCATCTCGATACTCATCAAGGCCGATTAATTATGGAGGCTGGAATGAAAACAACAATACACAGTGGACTAACTGGAGTAATGTGGAATGCAGCCCTGATGCTCTAATGAAGGCTGTTGGTGATGGAGGTGAAGGCGAGGTCAGTCAAGGTGAGCGCTCAGGGTTTTCAGTATACAGTCGGCATCCTGCTGATTCAGAGGCTCCCCGAGATAATCAGCACCATCAGAGCTCCAGGTTTTGCAGGGTTCAGAAACAGGAGAGAGAATAAATCAATGCAGTCTTACCAGGAGCAGCAAAGACCACACATGCTAATGATTTGCACAACTAGTATAGTACTTGAATTAAAACATCTATGTATGAATGTAAAACATGAACACTAAATCTTTTTGTAGCAGAGGCTTCCAGTACTATTTTTTTACTGGTTAAATTCTTGAATTAGGGCTTAGATTGATCAAACTTTGAGAATCAGGAATACAATATAAAACCAAATTCTACTACAGAAGCCATTATTAAGCTATAGCTATTGACAAGCCATTATTGTTGATAGTGAAAGTGATAGCTTAAATATATCTTTTAGTAATCTAATTGAGTCAAGCGGTTTTACTCAAAATGTCCACAGACTTATTCACTCCCTTCCAGGGATGTGGTGACAATAGGGACGTTCAGGAGGATTCCCGAATGGCTGGTCAGTTCCAGACCGAATCGGCCAGTATGTTTGTTTTGTTTTTATCAACCTCATAAAAAGCTGCTGTGGTGCATCGAGTTCAGCTGGTGGAATACGTAAATGTCCAATGTGAGCAGCCCAGCCTAACTTGAAACAGAAGGTGAAAGGAGAGCGCGTGAAATTAACAAACATGTCAAAAAGAAAGGATAAAGAGATGGATGGAGCAGTAAAGTTAAGGGGAAAAAAAGAAAAGCTTAGTGCAAAATGCATCCAAATGCGCCAAATTGACAGAACTTTTCCATGATGGAGAGACCAAATTCAGAGAAGCAGTGATGACACAGGACGACAGGTTAGCAAACACTGTCTACATGTCCTGTCATCCAGATGTGTTTCTCAATGTGTTCAGGGCTCACAGAACATTAAACTAAGCCTAACAGAAATGTTTCACCATTTGTGCAGAAATCTTTTATCTGCTTTATCAACTTTATCATGCAGGAAATTCTAGTCTGGTTAAATAAAGAGAGTATATCCAGAGAAACATAAACAGTTTAATGTAGAAGTAAAACTTAAGATTGAAAAAGACAGTGCTGTTTCTTCTGATTCCAGCTGGGCCTCGCCCATTAGTCATTAGTGTCCAAGTCGGATGATGTTTGCATTTTTGCATTGATTTTAGAAAAATAAATGCAGTCACAAAGCTTGATTCCTATCCCCTTCCATGTATGGAGGACTGTATACATCAAGTGTGTGTGGGGCTTTGTGACAAAGTTGGGCTTGCTGAAGGGATATTGACAGGTACCATTAAGAGAGAGGGTAAAAAAGATTGCTACTTTTATTACCCCTAATGGTTTGTACTTGTGTCAATTTATGCCTTTTGGTTTGAGCAATGTGCTGGCAACATTCCACCCCCTGATGAATCTAATTGTTGTGCAGTATACCTTGATGATTTGGTTGCTTTTGTAGATACAGTGGTTTGCAAAAGTATTCATACCCCTTGAACTTTTCCATATTTTGTCACATTACAACCACAAACATAAATATATTTCACTGGA
>NW_013954174.1:20468-26500 GCF_001266775.1 Austrofundulus limnaeus
TTTTTGGAGGCATGAAACGCGTTTGGTGTAAACGTAGCATGAACCGGAACATGATGCTCCTGTGCTGCTGACCACCTGGTTAGACACACAGTCCTTCAGTCTCACAAACTGTGGTCTGTTTGTCAGGTAGTCTTTGATCCAGGTGATTGTTGAGGCCTCCACCGGAGCCTTCTGGAGTTTCAGACAAAGTAAATCAGGCTGAACTGTGTTAAAAGCACTGGAGAAATCAAAGAACATGATGCTCACAGTGCTGCCTGCTTTTTCCAGATGACAGTGGGTTTGTTGAAGCAGGTGTATGATGGCGTCGTCAACTCCAACTCCACGACAATAAGCAAACCGCAGGGGGTCCTGATGTGTGCTTGTTTGCTTACTCAGGTGGGTCAACAGGAGTCTCTCTAGGACCTTCATGATGTGGGATGTCAGGGCAACAGGTCTATAGTCATTGAGGGCTGATGGGTGAGTTTTCTTTGTTACTGGATGGAACCAGACAGGATGTCTTCCACAACACTGGAACCTTCTCCTGGGTCAAGCTAAGGTTGAAGAGGTGTTGCAGAATCCCACAGAGCTGGTCTGCACAGGCCTTCAGGACATGGTGACAGGATGGCTGACACCATCTGGACCTGCAGCCTTGTTCTGTTCAATGGTTGAATGATGTCATATATGTACAAATTGCTCCAGGAAATTTGTAATGTAGATGCTTTACAAATATAGAAATGATCCACAGAGACTGTTTTGAGTAGAAGCCGTTTTGGGTGGAGTTATTGAACAAGCATACTGGTCTGTTGGACAGATAGGACAACATCTGTGCCAAATTTCATCAAGATCTGATCATGTTTATGGATGTACAGGATTGACAGAACAATTTTCATTCATGTGTTTTGATTATTTTTGCCTGGCAGTTGCATAGAAACAAAGAATGGTGTCATGAAATGATAGCCCTTTATCAGAATGTCCAGACACCAGCTTTTGAACTGGCTCCCCCACTTGAAATATGGGGTCAATCGCAAAACAGTTTTCTAGTGCAGTGTAGGCGGGCCACATATATATAACTACAAAATTTCATGTTGCTATTTCTGTGCTACAGTTGAACAAAAATCTCTGGGGAAAATATTTTGTTCTTTTAATTGTCTATGTCCTGAATGACTGAGAATCTGCAGAAATATAGCTATATTGATGTTTCAGTTACTTGATCGATACTTTTCTTTTAGCAGGTTGCTTCATTCCAAAAACAAAGTCCTGTGAGTCAGGTCAGAGTCAGGCTCTGATATGAACTCTGAACTAAACAAGCATGTAACTGCAGGCCCTGGAGACAGAACGGTCAAAAAACACAATTTTGAACCAAGTTTTAAGACAGAGATTGAAGATAGGTCGGCCTGGAGTAATTTCTCTGTGGTGGACCTGTCTCCAAATTATTTCTACTGCTTTACAGACGGATCCCTTATAAAACGGTCAGCAGGTGCAGGGGTGCTGATTCTGCACAACCATAGCAAGAGAGAGTATAGTTACCCACTAGGCGGTTTTGTAAAAGTATCTCAAGCTGAGATATATGCAATCCATCAGTGTGYGGCRTCTCTCAAAGAMCTTCAGTGTATGCAGAAGGAAATATTCATCMTGACAGATAGCCAAGCTRYTATTAAAGCTCTCCAAGGGCCGCAGTTCACGTCACTACTGACTTGGGAGTGTGCCGAAGCAGTCAACCAACTGGGGAGAGATAATAGTGTTACTGTTAAATGGGTACCAGGACATACTGGCATTTATGGTAACGAGAGAGCTGACTACCTTGCAAGAGCTGGCAGTCAGGCCCACTTTAAAGGACCAGAGCCTGCTATGGGCGTTTCAACAACAATCTGCAGGATTGCCCTACAGGCATGGATCAGACGTCAACACTCAATCCGATGGAGGGAGCTGACGGATTGTAGACAGGCACGGGAACTGATAAACVGCCCAAATCAKGGATTTGGAAAATCCCTTCTTGCCTTGACAAGGAATACTTTAAGTACACTGGTTGGAGTCCTAACTGGGCACAATCTGCTCAACCRCCATAAAATGGTGATGGGACTCCAAGACAATGGTCTGTGTGATGGCTGTGGCATTGAATCAGAGACCTCTTTGCACTACTTAGGCCAATGCTTGGCTCTGAGTAGTCTAAGGCAGTGGTTCCCAAACTTTTCAGCTTTTGACCCAAAAATTACCAGCAGCATAGACCTGAGCCCCCAGCTGTTATCCATTGATAAACATTGTTTTCACATCAAAAAAACAAGAGCATATAACATTATTTATTATGTTATTTTTGTCCATTTTATGTACATTAATCTTATTATTTTGTAACAACAAAGGGAAAAAATGTTAGTTCTCATGTAAATAATTCAAAAAATTGTTTCAGGACCCCAGCTTGATGTTTCAGGACCCCACTGTGGGTCCCGACCCCAACTTTGGGAACCACTGGTCTAAGGGAAAGAATTCTTGGAGACCCCTTTGTGGATCCCGAGAAGCTTAGAACACTGAGGATTTCTAACCTGGTGTCCTTCATCCGAGGGACAAAAAGGTTTGATTAAAGCCCAGTATCTTTTGGGGAGAGCAATGGGCCCACTTATGAGGCCCCCGCTCACCTGGGTTGTACCCATCCCCAATTACCAATACCAATACCAAAAACAAGCATGTCAGATAACTATTTAATCGGATCTAATTTCACCACAACTACAGAATTGACATGCTACAGGTAGTATCCATGTTTTAGCTAATTCACTAAATAGCAAGTTGAATGTGATATCATATCCTCTGTGCATGCAGGTCACATCAAGGCTGTGGACGGTGCACAGTGGGGTCTGATGGAGGTCACATAATGTGAACATTCACACCAAATAAGATTTTTTTTAAATCAGAATTGAGCATTAAAACTTGCAGTGTGAATATAGTCATTCACAGACTGCTGGTAGCAAGGCCCCAAAAGATTTATTGTTTTTTTTTTGTTGTCTATTATGTGTCTACAAAACACTGTAGCATTCTTTGAGTTTATCAGTCTTTGACGGTGTGACTCAACAATTAAAAAAATCTTCTTAAGGTGGTCAGGTACTGCATAAAAAATGAGTGACAAAAAATGAGTGATAAAGTGGTCAAAAGTCCAAAGAAATTTTGTAAAAGGCCTTTATAAATCCTGAAAAATGCTGACAAAACCATTTCAGCAATTGTCTTTCGTAGTATCTAGTAGTCTTTCTGTTTGGAAGCAAAACATGTATAATAAAAAAAATGACAAGATTGTTTTCACTGTATTGTATTATTATTATTGTATGCACAAACCACAAAAATTAATTGCTCAATTTAAAACATGTTTTTGTGTGTGTTTCCCATAACTTTGAGAAAACATCATGTACATCAGGGCTATTCAACTAAATTGTTCCAAGGGCCACATTTACTGCAGGTCAACAGCTCAGGAGCCGAACATCCAGCAATTAATGTCATTATGTAAATAAACCAAGAATTACAAAGATCTGTTATCTTTGAAATAGTTTATTTTGCTGCATTTAATCATGAATACAACATACAGAACCTTATAAAAGTAGTGATAATTCAACAGTATCAACAACAAAAAGAGCACATTATGCCTATTTGACACAAATATTATTTTAACATCTCTGACTTGCCAAATATTTAAACCAATTTTATTTTCACTTTCATAGTTCTATCTTCAACTGCTTGTAGTTTTAACTGTCTTGACTGCGGATAGAAATGTTTTTTACCAGCTTCTAACCAAGATTCTGACGTTTCTGTAGACACCAAACATGTCTTTGTCTAGATTAAATTAGAAAACCGGAGGTTTGGATTTAAGAGATGAATGAACCAATTGGCGGGCCAAACTTTGGTCACTTGCGGGCTGGATTTGGCCTGCGGGCCGCCAGTTGAATAGCCCTGATGTTTACAATATACTGACAAAATATGTACTAGTAATATACAATGACAAAGAATAAACATTATTTTAAAAATCCTCATGATAGTAAGGTTCTTATTTCTTGCAATAGTTCAAACGAGTTGAGAGTTTGTTTTTAATTAACCGTCACACACACACATGGCTGTGATATCTTTCTGCAGTTTATTGGCTTACTGTACTTTGTAATGTATTATTATTTGGCCAGAATTATTTTATCCACTGGGAAGATGAATCTGTACTGGCAAACTTTGTTCATTTTGGCACCAACTTTCATTCTCAAGGAAAACCTCCAACAAAAGGAAAGGTAATGAATGGCCTCTCTGAAGGTCACTGCACTTCCCACTAACAGGTAAATCACTCCCTGTGGTACCACTGAATACTTTTCTACAACAGCGATTTTTGACAATGAAGCAAAATAAGGAGGAATCTGGTATCAGCCGAGGGGATAGAGGCTACGAGGTGAATTTGTGGCTTACAATGTGTTTTTAAGATTGCAACTGGATAAAATTAAAACAATGTCAGTGTGTGGTTCCATAGCAGAGAGCATCACTGCATTTAGTCAGAACTTTTACCCCCTGAGCGGTTTGTGTCTGTATTTGTTTAGCATTATGCACAGACCTCCAAATCTCCTGCTGTTTTATTTTACCAACACCTTAAATGTGTGATGACAAGTGAAGAGTGTTCCTGGTGATTACAATAACCTCCAAAGTCAAAGACGGTCAAACACTAAATAGAAAATGCAGCAGTTTTAATCCACAACACATTCTGGGAGATGAATCAGAAATAATTTGCCAGCAAAGTAAACAGCCAAGGGCACTGTGCACACACGGCCAAAACACTGTCCGAAATCTAGCCAAAATAATTACAAAACATCAGACAGGCGGGCTGAAAAGGAGTGAGAAAACTTAATGGTGGTATTATTTTTAAAATGTAGTATTATTTGTACTCAACCTTGTGCACAGGCTGTATTTTCCAATGGGCTGAAGCTCAGTTTATCGTTTTTAAATGTTTCTGATTATTTCCAAGTTTGTTTGGTTCTTATACTCTAGCTAGGTGTAAAAGCAACTAAATAACTTACATAAATTTATCAAGGCCATCCTTTTAGAAGCACAAGATATGCACAGAATAAAAATGTGTATACCGTATTTATTCGTGTAAAATACGATCTCACGTATAATACGGACCCCACTTTTTTGAGCTTAAAAAGCATAAAAAATTTAATCCTCAAACTAACTCCAATTTCATCCAGACTTTAAGATTTTTCAGCCTTTGCAGTCTTTATACATATCAGTAAAATGATCATTGGACTGTTAACAACATATGTACTAAAAGGTATTTTGACAACAAATATATATCAGCTGTAGCAGCATCATATGAATTCTGGCATTTTACACATAGTCCACCAGGAGGCGCCAACACAAAAGTCAGAGACTTCACATGAGATTTGGACCATCTTGTGGGAGAAAAGCAGATTACTTCCTACTCGTGAGCGGGGCGCTGGTGGGGAACCTTTTTTCAGGGATACAAACTTTTTCAGAACACCGGTAGACGGCAGCCATTACAGACGAACATGTGTTTGTTGTTGTTBBAGGAGCRGYTCGGTCACACACTAATGTCATTAGTTTGTTATCATTACAAAGGTGCAGGAATACTTTTTACACCTTTTATTCACATCATGTCTCCTGCTTGGATCTGCTATTATCTCACTCTGATGCACAGAGGAGTGTCAGAGGTGAGCTCGTTTCAACTGATTTTTACATCGTGGTCTCATTTCTGGACTCAGGCATTTTGCGAATGAAGCCGATATTTCAGTTAGAATACATAAGTAAAAATATTTATCCGAGTATAGTACTACCTCCCAACTTTATGGATGATTTTATGGATTAAATTTTACGTATTATACTTGAATATATGTGACCCATCATATCAAAATGAGGATTAAGTCAAATTTGGTCAAAATGTCCTAATTACATTTTCAGGTTCTTGTCTTTAAAAGCTACATTTTGATACCTGGATCATTCTGATATCATAATTAAATCCTTATATATGACTTAATTTGTCTTGTTGGTTACAATATTACATAAATATTTGGACTGAATCCTAATTT
>NW_013954174.1:28321-29581 GCF_001266775.1 Austrofundulus limnaeus
CACAGACAGGTGTCTCTGCACCACAGACAGATGTCTCTGCACCACAGACAGGTGTCTCTGCACCACAGACAGGTGTCTCTCAAAGCCAGAATGAAAGTCTTTACTGAAGCAACACATTTAACAAGTTTTCTCAATTGCAGCTACAGCTTAACAACTGCATCAATATGGACATAATAAACTGACAACTAAATAAAACAATTACATTAAATATATTTTACTCACCCAAACGTTTTATTGTCTGTTTACAAACGCCATCCTCCCTTTTTTTTTCCTCAGGAAGATTTCAGTTGCTGTCATACAAGGAATTCATTACAGCAAAACCTCATGGCATTTTGAGGAGAATAAAATGTGTGAAATGTCTAAGAAACATTTTTAATTCTCACTGAAAAAAAAAACGTTGTCAACTCAGCAGATTAAAGTGTATCTTACCCTTTGTGAAAAGATAACTCCGCCCCAAAGCGAAATTTGAAAAATGCATCAAAGTGGGTAGGGGAGGGGGGGTTAGAGAGCGGAGGTGTGGCCAGGACGAGAGAACGTGACAGCTAGCATTAGCATAATTGATGCTACATGGACAGTGACCACAGTATCACAGATAGTTACATCTCTGAATGTCGAGGTGGAGGATTTTCACCCCACACCAGCCTCGGACAGAGGAGGAGGAGCGCTCCGACAGCCTGACAGAAAAAAATAAAAGCACACAGCCGATCACATGACCGCTAGTTTAAATCAGGAATAAAAGTGTTGGGTCTTGTTTGACTGAAGTTCGGTCCGATTCGCATACATTTCAACCTCTGGACGTTTACCTGTATAAAGAGCCCTAAAAATCCATAAATTTTGCAAAAAATCCATTCAACTCGCACCCGCGGGGGTCAGCTGCGGACATGATAGCCCCCGCTGCGAAGCAGGTGGAAAGGAGAGAGGAAAAAGTAACTTATTTCTAGCGGCAGAACAGGTTGGAAGATGGCTGTTTGATGTTAGTTATTGTTTTTTAAATCATCCTATAGGCTCTGACATGTTAGATAAATTTGAAAATGAGGTTTTTAAAATATCCGTAAGACTTGAAAAAATCTGTGAGATTGCTCTACATGTCTGTATACCTGCAAAATGATGTCAAATCTTTATAACTTACAGACAATCTGTACAAGCTGACATGTGTGGGTTCAGGCTGAAGCTGCCCCCTGCCTTTCTTTCCCCTCCTCCCCTCCCGCTGTGCAGGACTACTGTTTTGTGTGTGTGTGTGTGAGAGAGAGAGAGAGAGAG
>NW_013954174.1:29906-31857 GCF_001266775.1 Austrofundulus limnaeus
CAGTACCACTGATTTACCCATATGAGCAGCAAAAAGACGTTTTAGACCAAATATTACAGATTTGAACAAATACACACAAAAACATCAAAATTATCACAGAAACAGTACTATATAACATTTTAGACACATTCTAGACAGTTTATCAGCTAAAAAAGTTAATTTTGGGGTAAGTTACTCTTTAATTCAAAACAGCTCAGCTGTGATGATTCCTCAGCTCCACAATAGAGTTGTTGCTGCGTAAAGTTGTGCATAATTTATGGATCAATGTCAGCTGTTGTGCAGGCTGATATCACCACAAGAAGAATTGAGGACAGAGTGGTTTTTATTTTTTTTATTTTATTTATTTATTTTTTCGTATCACACTGAACAAATTACAATCGAATTTTCCTGTAGTTCTAAGCTGAGCCATGCAGCTGAATGAGAGACTTCATGATTCTAAAACATAAATTCTACACCGCAGCAGAAACTCGCAGCGCTGCGACTCGTTTCTTCACATCAACTGTTTAATAAATATTTTCTAACTTCTACCAAACTCAATAGTTCCTCTGTGTTTACAGTCATTTATTAAAGATGTGTAAAAGTGGAAATGTCTCTCAGCCTCATGAGCTGCTGAAGACAGCAGCTTCCCACACGCAAGTACACACCAACACACACACAACATTGTGTGGCAAACTCATTTTTACACTTCACTACTTATTTAGACAGTTTTCTCACTCATTCTCCATTTAATGTATAATTTTCTTGCATCTAAAATCCCACAGAGAGGACAATCTGTGGAGAATCTCACACCTGGACACATTTACATCTATTTTACAGATTTAAATGGAGGCGTGTCAGGGGAGTGTTCCACCTTCATTGGGATGTGTAAAGGAAAGGTGCGCAGGAACATGCATGTGCATGGTTTTATACATTTGAACATTTTGGTGTGGCGCACTTTTCTAAATTTGTCCGTACGTCAACTTTTAGTGTGAAAGCTGCGCGATCCTTTATGCATGAGGCCCCTGGTGTCCTCATCTCAGCACCTGATAGGTCAAAGCATCATTTGTTTTGCCCTCCCGGTGCCTTCACTCTTCGTTCTGAAGGCCTGAGGCAGATTTGTGGACCCTAGCAACAGATGATGCTCAAAATATAATTGGATAAAAACTATAAATAAATACAACCTACCAGAAGCTGCACAGCCAGGAGAAAAACTATGAAACAAAATGAACAGCTATTTCAAAAATAATAACAGCCCAACAATAATATTATTAGCATTATTAAATATAAAATATACTAAAATGTAAGCCAGTGATTCCGATTGTGTTTAGGCCAGCAGAGAAGGCTTTGCTGGCCTGACAGCACACCACTGGTCTTTGGTCATAGCTACACACCATTGAGCTTCCTCACAGTGTTGCCAACTCCTGAGCAAGAAAAGTCCCTATTGGCTGTCCTAAACGTTGCAGAAGTCACTAGATGACATCATCATTTAATTTGCATAGTTGGATGTTTGCCAATAATTGTGATCTGAGCTATAGGAGAGATGATGAAGAGAAAAAAAGTGAATAAAAACACAAAATATGTTTAAAACTGCAATTAAACCTAATGAAATAAAAAAAATTATGTCTTAAATGCAAGATCCACATGAATTAAGTTTGTGGGAATCTTAAATTTAATCTGCGGACAGTTAGATATCACGAGGCACAGGGAGGAAGAGGTGAAGCAGTGACTGATCTGTGAGTCAAACACAGCTGGGTCCACAGATTTATTTTACAGAGACAGTACCAGAGAAAAAACATTACAGTAAATATTACATCCTGCTTTGTAAACCAGACAGAAGCAGTGGCAGCTTTGTGCATGCGTGATTCATTTGCAGCGGTCTCTCTCAGCTGACCTCAGCCGAGGCTGGGGCTAGGGTTGAGGGTGCTGCAGGGGGGTAGGGTTGAGGGTGCTGCAGGGGGGTAGGGTTGAGGGT
>NW_013954174.1:31867-38817 GCF_001266775.1 Austrofundulus limnaeus
AAAAACATTACAGTAAATATTACATCCCGCTTTGTAAACCAGACAGAAGCAGTGGCAGCTTTGTGCATACGTGATTCATTTGCAGCGGTCTCTCAGCTGACCTCAGCCGAGGCTGGGGATAGGGGTTGGGGGTGCTGCAGGGGGGTACGGTTGGGGGTGCTGCACGAGGCTTCAGTGACTCTGGCTGGGGGTTCAGTGTATCTTTTGGTCATTGGATTTTCATTTTTGAAATGGATATTTGATATTTGTTTTAAAATGCTGAAATTAAAATTAAAATATAAAGTGTTTCTCGTTCTTAGTGTCAAAAAGGGATGAACGAAATTTTTAAAATGATTTGAGTTTCGTTTTCTGCTTCAGATAACAAAAAAAAAATTAGTTTAAGACAGAAATGAAAAAAGGCTTGTTTGTTCATAATCCATGACTGGTCATGCCAGTTTACTGTTTCCCTACAATAATCAGTTTCACCACCAGAAGGTGTGTCTGCAATATCAAAGTTACTCAATAAACATCCCATTACAAGTAAAAAGCATTGATACTGACTTCGGTATCAAATATATTTACCAAGTATTTATTTGATATCAGATCTATATCAAAGTGGTAGTACTGCTCACCCTTCACTGAAAGGAAAACTCTGACGATGCAAACTGACAGAAAAAAGCACAGATTTTGTCAAAACTCAGGAGGAAAAAAAAACCTTTGTGCTCACAGAACAACAACTGTACAACACACTAATAAAATTAAATTTATCTTATTTTGTTTTTTATTGAGAGAAATGGGGGTGAAGTGGAGGAAGTAGCCGACATGTATTCAGTAAAAGAGACTTATTTGGCCAAAAACCACATGAAGTATCTCTGCAGCCTTTGGTCACAGATCAACAGTCATCATACAACTCATTTATGGACATATTTCTCTGTGTTTCAGCCTTTACAGAAATTAGTGTTTCATTATGCAGAGCTGTCAGGTGAGCGCCCCTTTCTGGTGGGGGAATAGATAGTCATAGAATACAAATAAAATAGCCTTTTTCCATTTCTGTCTTCAAGTAATTTTCTTTTTTGTTATTTGAAACAGAAAATAAAACTCAAATCATTTTTAATATTTTGTTTATCTCCTTTCCACACTAAGAATGAGAATGGCTTTTTATTTTAATTTTAATTTCAGTATTTTAAAACAAAAATCAAATATCCACTCATTCATGGAGCTATTTGGGTCTCAATATCTTCACACGTGCACAGAACAATTTGTGCATGGGCAGAAACAATCCATCCGTGCACAGAACGATTCACATGTGCCCAGACCAATCCATGCGTGCACAGAAAACAGTTCATGCGTGCACAGGAAGTTTCACATGTGCACAAAAGAGTTCATACATGCACAGTACAAAATTTACACATGCACAGGACCAGACTCATCCGTGCACAGAACAGTTCACATGTGCACAAGAATAGATTCAAACATGTATTTCTAATGCACACAAGTATATTTTTATTTACAAAGTGCTGGTGCTCTGTGAACTTCTCTGCATTTGTGTGTGAATTTTGAGAATCCCCTGACTTGGCTCAACCCACACGTGTCTTTTTTTTTTCAACAGGAAATGATCTCCAACCAATCACAAAGCTTCTTTGTATTCAGCCAATCATAAGAACTTCCCCCACGTGGGGGAAGGGTTTATTTATAAGCCAATCACAATAGTTGTTCCAATTTGAAGCAGTAACCAGTGTTGCCAGATTGGGCTGGTTTCCACCTAGTTGGGCTTCTTTAGAACACGTTGGGCTGGAAAATACAGCTTTCAGCAGGTTGTTATAATTTCCTTATGAATACTTCTAAAACCCGCCAAATGTTGTTAAAAGTAGCCCAAATTGTATCAAAATAGCAAATGTCACTACTAAATTGTGTTAGTTAATATCACCTGTAAATGCACCAATGTCACTACAAAATTGTGTTAGTTAATATCACCTGTAAATGCACCAATGTCACTACAAAATTGTGTTAGTTAATATCACCTGTAAATGCACCAAATAGAAGAGACTGTTTCTGAGAATCTGAGGACCTACACCCTCCTTCTGCAAAACCAGTGCTGTTAGTTGAGTTTTCTTCTGCACATGCTTGCCGCAAACATTTTACCCAGCCCCATCTGGTTATTTAGACGTTTTCATCCTAAAGATGTGTGTCACTCTCTCTAACACTGTCTTTTCAGAGCTACAAAAAAATACTGATTCAATGCAGATGTGTGCTAATGGTGTATTTTTATTAGTATAATATATACATGTAGGCTATGTCAGTAATATAAACTTTTTTATGCTGCACACACTGTCAGAGGTTAAGATTTGGTCAGGTTTTTTTGTGTTTGGGTGGGTGTTGAGTTTGTGCTGAAAACTGTCATTCCAATCTGACAACCCAGGCAGTTTAGAACTGCAAGTCCACAACATGGCTGCTGGAAACCATAGGGATGCTGTAAGTGAAACATCTTCTTAACATGTTTGGCTGCTTATCCCCTTATTATGAGAAGTTGTTATTCACTTATTTAGTGCAACTATCAACACATGTTAAGCTAGTAAGCTACGTCGTTAACATGTCCTCTAGCTCTGCATGCCGCCAGCGCTGCTACGTTAGCACCTCTATGCTAACATAGCAGAGCTGGCCTTTATCTTTCCATAAAGTTGAATTTCTTGTGAATAAAGTGACTTTTTGACAGGGTCTATCGCCACAAGCCGAGGCAGCAGCTCGGGCTTTTGTGCAGCTTTTGGCCCGGGAGCTGTCCTCGGCTACAAGCGCTCCTCCAACAGAGCCTACAGCAGTCAGGGCTGAAGGCAGTGCAATGGTAGGGTGAGACAGGCCATGAGAAGGTGAAAGAAAATTTATTACTAATTTTACATTTGCTAGTAAATTATAAGGAGATGGTGTTAACTGTCATCTCACTATTCTTGATTCCCTCAGTTTAGTAGGGTTGGGAATCTAATCTCCAAAATTTTAAACTCATTCTGGGTGGAGATCAAATATAAAATAAATAAATACATAAATAAAAAACAGTAATAAAAAAGGTTCTGTTTATTGTTTCTAAATGAGACATAAGCCTTTATTATTGCTACCAAAATACTTCATATGTTTAATGCATGCTAGGGTATTACATCAGGCAGCAAATGCAACTAGCACGTGAGTTTGTTTACATGCCAGTGTTGTGTAAATTGAGGGACACCATGCTAATGTCACATACACGTTTTTAGTCAAAAATGTAGCTTCACTTTATTTAAGACAGAGGTTCTCAAACAGGGGTTTCTGAGAGGTATTTTGGGGGTCCTCAAACATTTTTACTAAAATGTTAATTTCTTTTTTTATTTTTAAAAATGCGTGGAGAACAATGAACTAATAAAACAAACAATAAAAATACTCCTATGCCATTTAGGGGTTGAAATGACAATAAATTATCAATCTAAATTATTATTATATTATGAGGTTTCTGAGGGAGTCCTTGAAATTTTTTTTGTTCTTGCAAGGGGTCTCCAGACCCAAATGGCTTGAGAACCCCTGATTTAAGATAAGGAGACTAAGTGCAGTGCATGTGATATAAGCTAATGACTGAAGTAATGTTGCTAAAAAKCAATGACTTTATGTAAGAACAAGATCAGTGTGGAACCACAATCTGAATCAACAAAATTTAAATTATACTCAACCTTACTACCATGATATATCCTTTGCATTCATCAATTTGTCCTACAATGTTGTTGTTTTCTTTTCTATTTTGTTATTCTCRTGAATATGGAAACCTATATTTGAACTTGCTGTAGTCTGTTTTTCCCTCTCCTGTCACGCTGCATATTACACCCAATGTTGTTGTACACTCACATTAAAACATGTAAACAACAAAATGACATTGGTTATTAAAAATAGCTTAATTTGTTCAACAAAGTTGTGTTGTCAATTAGGTAACACATTTTTACTTTAGTGATGGTGATGAATATTATTCTTACACATTTATTGTTGTCTAGAACAGAAATGAAGTGTATGTATATATTGTACCTTTTTTTAAACTAAGTACTGTAAAATAGGTAAAAGATTTATTGTTTTCCCTAAAATATTTTTTGTCTTTTCCACATCAGGCAGTTTCCAAGTATGTTTAATACTGATCAGACAAGAGGAAAACGACGATTCTCGACCCCTGCACCTTCCATTGTGAAAAGGACAGACTTTCATATGTATGTCCTGTCTGAAGCCAGTCAGCTCACACCAAAGGGCTCTGAAGAGCTACAACTTGCCCATGGTGGCCTTGGGAAGAGGATGTTAAGTATGCCAGACCATTTGAAACATGATGGTCACATTATTACCTGTTCAAAATTAACAGGTAATAATGAAAAATGTTAATATTTTGTGGAATAGTTAAAACACTATTTTAGGGATGCAAACAATCAACTTACAATTAATTGTCAAATAATAGTTTATCAGATTAAAATCCTTTCTTATCGATTAAGAGAACTTCTGCTGGTGCATCACATGGTCCATTTCAAACGCTCTAACCGGAAAGATATGCCTACTATGAGACACAGTTTCAATTCAAATCAAAAGTAGCGACTTTAAACTTTAAAACAGTTTTTAAATTGTGTTGTTAGGCAAAATAGAACCGGAGTTATGATTCAATTCAATTCAGTTTATTTATATAGCTTATTTATAGTTTATTTATAAAAGACAGTGTTAGAGAGAGTGACAGTCATCTTTAGGATGAAAACGTCTAAATAACCAGATGGGGCTGGGTAAAATGTTTGCTGCAAGCATGTGCAGAAGAAAACACAACTAACAGCACTGGTTTTGCAGAAGGAGGGTGTAGGTCCTCAGATTCTCAGAAACAGTCTCTTCTATTTGGTGCATTTACAGGTGATATTAACTAACACAATTTTGTAGTGACATTGGTGCATTTACAGGTGATATTAACTAACACAATTTTGTAGTGACATTTGCTATTTTGATACAATTTGGGCTACTTTTAACAACATTTGGCGGGTTTTAGAAGTATTCATAAGGAAATTATAACAACCTGCTGACAGCTGTATTTTCCAGCCCAACTGTTCTAAAGAAGCCCAACTGGGTGGAAACCAGCCCAATCTGGCAACACTGGTTACTGCTTCAAATTCAAACAACTATTGTGATTGGCTTATAAATAAACCCTTCCCCCACGTGGGGGAAGTTCTTATGATTGGCTGAATACAAAGAAGCTTTGTGATTGGTTGGAGATCATTTCCTGTTGAATAAAAGACACGTGTGGGTTGAGCCAAGTCAGGGGAGTCTCAAAATTCACACACAAATGCAGAGAAGTTCACAGAGCACCAGCACTTTGTAAATAAAAATATATTAGTGCACTCTGAAAATGAAATGTGGGTTTTACTTAACCATGTTATGTTACCTGGTTCCACTTAACTGAGTTGAGTAAATTCAAAGCAACATGCTCATGTTCTTTGGTTAAAAAACTGGTATATTGCTTTGAATTTACTCATCTTAGTTAAGTGGAACCAGGTAACATAACACGGTTAAGTAAATCCAACATTTAATTTTTTACAGTGTGTGTGTGTGTGCATTTGAAATACATGTTTGAATCTATTCTTGTGCACATGTGAACTGTTCTGTGCACGTATGAGTCTGGTCCTGTGCATTTGTAAATTTTGTACTGTACATGAATGAACTCTTTTGTGCACATGTGAAACTTCCTGTGCATGCATGAACTGTTTTCTGTGCCCGCATGGATTGGTCTGTGCACGGATGGATTGTTTCTGCCCATGCACAAATTGTTCTGTGCACGTGTGAAGATATTGAGACCCAAATAGCTCCATACTCAATTCTTGTTTTTTAATACCCGTTTCTAAAATGAAAATCCAATGACCAAAAGATACACTGACCCTGGGGGAGGGACTCACTGCACCACTCACTGCTTTTGGAGGAACAGAGGAGGAAAGGAAGAAAGTGCTTGGAAAATGCTGTCGCCAAACCTCTTAAAAGTGTCTAAAAACACCTGGAAAAGTCGCTAGGTTTGTCGCTAGTCGCTTTTTGGAAAAAAAAGTCACAAGATCTAGTGACAAAGTCGCTAAGTAGGCAACAGTGCTTCCTCATTAAAGTGTACCCCCCCCCCCCGTGAAAGTATAACTCCACCCCAAAGCAAAATAAAAAAAGGCTACAGTGGGCATTGCAGGAGAGAGGAGGGGGCACCGCCTAAAGTGTGTGGGTGGGGGGAGGGGGGGGGTGTGGCCAGGACGAGAGAACATGACAGCTAGCTTAATTTGACAAGCTAACATTTCTGATCATTCTAAACAAATTATGTTTTGTAAAAAGTAAAGTTTCATGACACACACAATGATTCATGGCATATTTCATTTAAAATGAACAAGTCAGCAAGTCTGGGACTGACTCAAGTACAGTTAAAGTTTAAGTTCAAGTTTATTTATATAGCTCCAAGTCACAATATCCGTTGTCTCAGGACACTGCACATAAAAAGAACAATGTAAAGAAGAAAGCAGCAGATTGTGTTGAATCACTTCATCACAGTCTCCCATCCTGAGCAAACGGTGGAGAGGAGAAACTCCCTGCTAATCAGGAAGAAACCTCCAGCAGAACCAGGCTCAGGACAGGAGACCATCTGCCTCGACTGTGGTGATTGGTTACTGTGAAGAAACGTTTCCAGGTTAGTATTTTTTGGGGTACATAAAAAATGTCAGTATAATTTAACATAAAATCTATAATTAAAGATTAAATCTTACAGACTGAATGCTGACAGGACAAACAGCATTAAATATAATTATGTAAAAAATGCTTTTGGGTATAAATGAAAAGTTTAAAATTCAGTGGCATCACATTAAAGGCCTCTGCATGCTCCATCTGAACTGTTGAAATCAGCTCTCATTGTCTTATGGTGCGTTCACACCAAACGCGATTTCAGCGTCAGGAGCAGCAGGTTTACATACAAAGTCTATGGT
>NW_013954174.1:38827-39994 GCF_001266775.1 Austrofundulus limnaeus
AACTATAGGATTTATGAAAAAGGAAAGTCTTCAGTCTAATCTTAAAAGTAGACAGAGTGTCAGCCTCACGGACAGAAACTGGATGGACGGATGGATGGATGGATGGATGGATGGATGGATGGACAGATAGAAGCAATTTACATAATTATCTGCCAATACACTAAAGAAAACATTTAAAAATATTTAATTGCATTTACCAAATGTAAACATTTTGGGGACAGAGTACTCAAAATAAAATACAAATAACAGTTGAAATTTGTCAACCAATGTTTCTAAACTGATGTTAAAAAGCTATCTACATCAGGTACAATATGATTTGTTCATAATAACCTTTCTAAAAATACTTAAGAGCCCAAGTGTTACTTTAATGTTTTCAATTTCAAAGTAAATCTACATGTAAAATGAATGGTTAAATGCACATTTGGGGGGCAAATGTCCTCCTGCCCATTACTGATTAAATTCAGTCAGGTGACAGTTTAGCATGTCTTACATTCTTTTGTATATCATGAAAACACTGTTTAAAAACACTTCAGATAGGACTGCATTTTTCATTTCTTTAATCATTTTTATTTTACTGTCTGGAAGTTTTACATCCAGGGAGGAAGTGGCTGCCCCATGCTGGGCCACGATGTTCCTGCCCTCCGGAAGGCGTGGAGCCATGCGGAGCCAAGACTATTTTTATGCAGCTGCCCACCCTTTCACTCAGACACTATCTTATTTATTTTGAGGTGTAGTAATTTGCCAGAATCCACATTTAAATGTCTGCACTATTTTCAGTTACTGTTACCAGTCCTCATTGGATTTACTGGCTGGGTAATTTGTCTAGAAAAAAAGGAGATTTCAGCATACATCAGTACATCTTTCAGCATGTTTTACAAGTTTGCATAAGCTTTCACAGGTCTGGTGGAGTGAGGTGAGGACATACATAACAAAAGGAGAAGCTGTATAATTGTAGAACCCAGCAGCACTGAGGGCAGGTGTGGAATTCATTACAGACAAACCTCTTCTTACTTACTAAGTAGTTAAGAAAATAGTGTTTTGTATCAGAATTTTGTGTAAAGTGTAAATCCTAAAAAATAATGTTAGGTACGACAAAAATCTCTCTCTCTCTCTCTCTCTCTCTCTCTCTCTCTCTCTCTCTCTCTCTCTCTCTCTCTCTCTCTCTCT
>NW_013954174.1:40994-44607 GCF_001266775.1 Austrofundulus limnaeus
GTTGTCCTCCTAGAGCCAAAACTACTGTATGTAAATATCTGACTGAAAATGTTCTCCACAGCATGTAGAAAAAGTGTGAAAGACTATGTTCTAACAAAATCCTTTAGTTTGTTACCAATATTATTATTATTTTTAAACTTTAACGTCTTGATGAAATTTACAGTGATGAAATGTTGTAGTATCCATCCATCCATTTTCTGTACACGCTTCTTCCTTTTCAGGGTTGCGTGGGTCACTGGTGCCCATATCCAGCAGTCACAGTGCGAGGGGCGGGGTACACCCTGGACAGGTCGCAAGTCCATCACAGCTTTCATGTACATTTATTACCTAATTCAGAATGTTTGTGGATTTTGGTAAGTTCCTGAGTTTGCAGCTGTAAACTTGAGAAAATGGTTGAAGGCGATTTTGGCAACAGAAAAACTGGGTGGGAACAGCCTGTGATTTGCAGGCAGCGAGCAGGAGGGTTAGCATAGGATGTAAGCTCCAGGCTTTGATAAATGAGGCTGCATGGTGGCTGCGGTACTAAACTGCTTTCCTGCTCAGCTGCATTGACAATGTGATTAATATTTGCACGGCATTACACTAATTCATCATGGCCACGTGCAAGCCAACGGGAGAATAGACTGTCACATGTATGCCTGGTCTTAGGAAGGAGGGAAGTTTTGGCAACCAGAAGCAATTGTTTTGAGCCAAAACAAACACTGGAAATATATAATAGGAGGGAGTCTGCTCAGGAAGGAAGAAAATTTAAATTCACTGAATGTCACCATCAGGTTGGTTTGATAAACATGAACCCCTGGTAAAAAGCTGGAGTTGGACACATAGGGCCTGATCTAATAAAGGTGCACTTTTATAAAAACATGTGCAAACTTGATAGCATGCACTAGGTCAGGGCGATTATTTGATCGTGGTTATTGACTGAGAAAAAATTCAGGTTGATTACAATGATCAGCTGTGAGCCACTTTAATTGATCAAACATGACAACGGCCAATCAGAATCCACTTTCTCCTGCTCCACTTCCATTTATAAGTTGCTAATGAAACGCAGACGGAACTGCGGAATTGACCAAACAAAATGTAATCCAGTATAAAATGCTAAATCTAACAATATTTGCTTATTTGGGCAAGTTTCTGAGGTATTTTGTTTGCTGTCGCTCCCTGTACCTGCTGTTCCTGCTAACCAGCATGCAGTGTGAGCTCCCCTCCCAAAACAGAGAGAGAGGAAAAAAAGAAATGTGAGCAGCGATGCACGGCAAAACAGACTCACTAAAACAGAAATGAATATGAATATGAAGTGGTCCATTGTCTTTGAAGTGGCCAGTGATTTTAGTCATGTTCCTCCAGACCTCTCGGACTTTGTTTTGTTGGAGCTGCTCCTCCATCTTCTTCCTGAAGCTTTCTTTGCCCCTCCGGATCTTGTATTTGAGCTCCTTCTGCACTCTTCTCGGTGTGATGGTATGCTGAGTCAGGGAAGTCACCGATATTGTATTTTAACTCCTTTAATATTGAACAAAACAACTTGAACAAAATATTCACATGCGAGCAGATCACTGAACAGTGCGTGGCGTCTCGTGTCCTTTTTGGTTCCTCCCACTTCCCCGTCTCATCTCAACGTAACCTTCCACATAAACTAGTGCCATTACATTACATCACCCTATCTTTGAGTCTTTTAAGAGAAAGCAACAGAAAAGACAAAATAAACATCTCTTTTTCTTTGGTCTTTAAACCCTGTTTTAGCATTAGTTGACAAAATACTTAACTCAACCCCTACTAGATAAACTCGGTATAACTCACAGGCATGCACATAAACACTCAGCGCTAAAACAAAACAAAACATAGGTTACATATATGTATATTTTAACAAACCATTCACTTAGTATAATCAGCATATCTGCTTGGTGGTTTAACAATCCTTCCACTAGAGGTTGTACAAACAGTAGTCAGAGGGGAGTCAAGATGATTAACTAGGTCTGGAGGATCATGTCCCGGTTCCACAGGTGGGGGAGATGGGTGTGACTTGTTCTCACTCTGAACCTGTGGCAGTCCATCTGTTGCCGGAGTAGGTGGGTTGCTGAGGATGGGTCTCAGATGTCGACGGTTCCTCCTCAAAACCCCCGACTCAGTTGTGACAAGATATGATCGTGGTGAGTCATACTTTTGTAGAACAGTAGCTGGTTCTGTCCATCCCTTTTGACTGTCCAGCTTCACCGAGACACTGTGTCCTGGTTGAAGTTCTGGTAGTGGTTTAGCACCATATCTGTTGTTGTAGTTACGCACATAGTTCGTTTTTGTCCTTGCATCAGTCAACCTGACGAGCTGAAGGTCCGGCCACTCAGGCTGYAACTTTTCTTCCAAGATYGGTATCGTTGTTCTGATTTGTCTTCCCAGCATGAGTTGGGCCGGGCTCACACCAGTTGCTTGAATGGGAGTTGATCTGTAAATCATGAGTGCCAAGAAAGGGTCAGTCTGTCTCAGAATCTTTTTGGCTGTCTGGACGGCTCTTTCAGCCTCACCATTCGCTTGTGGATAATGAGGACTTGTGGTAATATGTTTAATATCATAGTCTTTTACAAACTGTTCAAAWATTCTCCCAGAGAATTGTGGGCCATTGTCTGTAACCAGTTCATTTGGGCAGCCCCATCTTGCACAAATKTTTTTCAGGTTAGCAACTGTGGTTTCGCTTGACATGTTTTTGAGGTGGGCTAACTCGATGTAACGAGAGAAGTAGTCTATTACAACGAGGTAGTTTTGTTTGTTCAGTTCACAAATGTCAGCGGCTATTCTCTCCCACGGTCGACTAGGCAGTGTGGTAGCAAGCAATGGTTCTCTTCTCTGATTGGGTTTTGTCTCTTGGCAGTGTGCACAAGCAGTAACCATTTGTTTTATTTCACTGCTTAGTCCTGGCCACCATACACTACATTTGGCTCTTTCTCTGCATTTCACTATGCCTTGATGTCCATYGTGAATGCGCTGTAGGATCTCGGGTCTAAGCTGTTGTGGTATGACAATTCTGTCATTATACAGMACAAGATCATTAGACACAGTAAGAGAATGTCTGTTGGTGTAAAATGACCTCACCTTTTCTGACAGCTTAGTTATATTTTTAGGCCAGCCTGTCTGCAAARAGGTTTGGATTGTTTGTAGAGTTGTATCCTGCCGTGTGTGTTGTTTAATTAAATCCAACTTGGTAGGAGAAATAGGCCAAGAGCGTTGCATTTCTTCTTCACTTGCTTCTATTTCCTCCAACAGTTCTGCAACTTCYTGGGATGAGGTTCCTTGTGGGTGACGTGAAAGGGCATCCGCAACTATGAGTTCTTTCCCTGGCACATAAACAGCAGTGGGGTTGTAACGCATCATTCTCAACAAAAGTCTCTGACATCTGATTGGCACTGAATTAAGATCTTTACTGTTTATGAGAGGTATTAGTGGTTTGTGGTCACTTTGCAAGGTAAAAGAGTCCAGTCCGTAAAGGTATCTGGTGAATTTCTCACATGCCCAGACCGCTGCAAGACACTCCTTTTCTATTTGGGCATATCGTTGTTCTGCATCAGTGAGTGTTCTGGAACAAAAGCTTACAGGCTTTAACTGTCCATCATGATCTTGGAGTAAAACC
>NW_013954174.1:45502-47546 GCF_001266775.1 Austrofundulus limnaeus
ACGAAATAGTTGTCTAGTTTATTTAAAACTGTCTCATACTCATCTTCGTCTTCCCCTTCACCAAATGTGAATGTCTTAAACACTTGTTCCGCTTCCTTTCCAAGTGAATAAAGCAGCGTACAGACCTGGACCTCACCGTCCTCTTTGTTGAGCTTTGTGGCTATCCGGTAGCGCTGAAATCGCTGCCGCCATTCGGGCCACTGCTCCGGCCGTGAAAAATCAAAAGCTTCCGGAGGTGGGAATTTCGCCATCGTCGAACGTCTTCTGACACCATGTGATGGTATGCTGAGTCAGGGAAGTCACCGATATTGTATTTTAACTCCTTTAATATTGAACAAAACACCTTGAACAAAATATTCACATGCGAGCGGATCACTGAGCAATGCGTGGCGTCTCGTGTCCTTTTTGGTTCCTCCCACTTCCCCGTCTCATATCAACGTAACCTTCCACATAAACTAGTGCCATTACATTACACTCGGTTCCTCTTTTTTTCCATATCTGAAGGCCCTCTTCTTCTCATTCAGCAGGGCCTTCAGCTCTGGGGTCACCCATGGTTTATTGTTGGAGAAGCACCGTACCCTTCTTAGTTGGCAGAGTGTTCTCCACACAGAAGGTCATGTAGTCGGTGATGCAGTGGGTCAGGGCGTTGATGTCCTCGCCAGTCTCTCAGGGCCTCACTGCAGTCCTCAGACCACAGCCTTATCACCTTCTTGGTGGGGGGTTTCCTCTTCACAGTTGGGGTGTAGGTGGGGTGGAGAAGGACCAGGTTATGGTCTGAGTGAAAAGCGGGGGAGGGGTGATGAGCTGTAAGCCTCCTTGGTGTTGGCAAACAGCAGATCCAGAGTTTTGTTGTCTCTAGTGTTGCAGTCAACATACTGGGTGAAGTTAGGGAGAGTGAAAGAGGGGGAGGCGTGATTGAAGTCCTCAGAGATAATAATCAGGGACTGCAGGTGTGCTGTCTGTACCTGAGAGACAGGAACCATGTTTCCATCAAGGCTTTTTGATGTGCATTTAGAAGTGTTGCATTAAAAATGCAAAAAAAAAAAGTCATATGGAAACAGCAAAATTCGAAAAAAAAATCCTCAATTCGCTAAAAAGTTTTTACGCTCGCTTGAGGTGGATTTTGGATTATTTGCAAAGTAGTTAATGCGCAAAACAGGAGATGGAAACACATTTGCCAAATAAATTCTGACGTAGTGCATATTTACCTCAAGTGCCTTTCAGCTGTTTCTACTTTCCTCCCATTATTTATGTGTATGGAACTCTCTCTCCCATGTGTATGGAGCCCTGCGTAGTTGCACGTGCCTTTCTGCTGCATATTTTAACATTGTGTTTATTTCCCTACGTCTCCTGGCAGCGTTAAACATAGCCTGTACTGGCTGAATAGATAGAATAATTACAACTTGCCCAATAGCAAGGCATTCACAAAAATCGCTCCATTGTCCCGAGATGATTAGCCTCTGCTAGTTAGCAAGTTTCACTTCCTGCTTACGACTGTAAAGCTTGTCGCCAACGTCTGACGTAATCACACATTGCGTAGCCTCGTCTGACGTTATCACGCATTGTGTAGCCTCGTTTCTTTGCATCCAACAGTTGAGAGGGAAACTAGATGGAAACAGTCTAGATTCAAAATTTTATTTATTACATTTTTTGCAAATTTCTATAAGTTCGATAAAAATTCACTCTACAACTGGATGGAAACACAAATAGTCATGTGAATGTCATCACAGGCTGCCTTAGCGTCAGCTGAGGGAGGGATGTAAACAATTAGCACAATCACATGAGAACTCACGGGCCAGGTGGTAAGGCCGAGCGCTAACCGTTAGCCGTTCAATGTCTTTGGTACAGCGCTGCTCCTTCACAGTAAAGTGTCCAGGGTTACACCATCTCTCATTAACGTACATCATCATTTTACTGCGCATGCAGGTCACATCAGTGTAGGGGTCACCCTGGTGAAAAAAAAAAACTTTTCTATTGTTTATTTTCTTTGTCTTTGATTTTATTTTTTACACTTATAAGAAGAAAATCATTTTAAAGTGTTTTT
>NW_013954174.1:49337-50429 GCF_001266775.1 Austrofundulus limnaeus
GTCTTGCCCTGTGTTCCGTGAAAGAGTCACGGATTTTAGCTTATAAATCGTGCCTTGCTTTGGTTACGTGGAGCTAATAAGTTCACGCTGGTGAGCTTAAAGACGGAGGCTTTGCTCCGTGTTGGTGAAGCAGCCGTACTGTGTGTCAGGGTAGCTGCCATCTTGACGCCCTGCGTCAACAACGNGAGTCTATTTTGAAGATTATTTGAGACCCTTGTATTGGCAGTTTTACAGTCCATGCTTTTGTAGAGTCTTCGACATCTGTGATTCCTCCCAGAAAGTAGGTCACATTATTTTCAGCATCCTTTTGATCTGCAATAACTTCATTGACCACACGGGAGCGACAAACAACAGCAAAATGTCCGAGCTTTTTGCAGCTCCTACATTCAGCGTTCCTGGCTGGGCATTTATCATACTTTGGATGTACTCGGCCACATCTTGTGCACTTGTAACATTTTTTTTACATTTTGGTAGTGCTTGGATTTAACTCCTGTGTTCTGCTCTTTGTTTACATGGTTTTCACTGTGTGTCTGCTTGCCCCAGTGTGGCTGGCGCTTGTAAGCCACTTCACTTAGGTTAGCACAAGCATTAGCTCCTTGCTCGCTAACATGCTGCTTTACTTGCTCTGATTGTCTCACGAGTTCCACCGCTTTACTGAGGGTTAAATCAGGCATCATTTGGAGCTTTTCTGACATCACTTTGTCAAGGATTCCTATGACTAATCTGTCACGGATGTTTTCTTCTTTAACACGGCCAAAATCACAAGTATCTGCTAACTCATGAAGCGTTCTTATGTATTCCTCCGCGGTCTCTCCCGACTTTTGAGTGCGCTGATGAAAACGAGCTCTTTCATGTATAGTGTTGACTTTGGGGACGAAATAGTTGTCTAGTTTATTTAAAATTGTCTCATACTCATCTTTGTCTTCCCCTTCACCAAATGTGAATGTCTTAAACACTGGTTCTGCTTCTTTTCCGAGTGATTAAAGCAGCGTACAGACCTGGACCTCACCGTCCTCTAGGATGAGCTTTGTGGCTATCCGTAGCGCTGAAATCGTTGCCGTCATTCAGGCCATTGCTCTGGCCGTGAAAAAT
>NW_013954174.1:51429-52067 GCF_001266775.1 Austrofundulus limnaeus
ACACACACACACACACACACACACACACACTTACAATAAAACATTAGTTCAACCATCACTGTTTCTTTTGCTTCACAAAATCATTGCACTTGATTGACAGAATCCTCACACCAAGTAAATATAACAACCTGTTATTAAAATAAATTAACCCAAAATCGACTTTTCTTCAGATAAACTGTCTGAATTGTGGCTCAAGGGTAATATTTGTATTTCTGTGCAGATTTTGAAATTTCATGAACAATGTACCAACTGCACCAATGTAACTGTGCTGAGAGCTGCTGAATGTATCAGTCCACATTCTGCAGCCTAACATCACAGTTTTTCTTTGTTCTATTTCTTATTTCAACACAACAATGTTCAGCATCTGCCTCATATCCTGCTCACTGTAGCAGGATTATTAATGTTTCACTCAGTGGTCATAATGTAAAGGCTTTTTAACATGATGGACAACTCTGGTCACTTCTAGAAGTAAATCTATGACTCTGTGCTTTCTTTTTTCTTTTCTTTTTGCTCCCTCCTATAATTATCTGTCTCTTGCTGTTTTAAGTCAACAGGACTGCAGTGGATTATCAGGACCAGTGGAGAACCACCTGCATTTAGAGGATCTTCCATCACTCCAATCATATCTGCAGTAAGAC
>NW_013954174.1:52552-53380 GCF_001266775.1 Austrofundulus limnaeus
AACATTCTGAGCCCATTCTGCTGAAGGTTTCTTCCTGTTAAAATTGAGTTTTTCCTTTCCGCTATTGCCAATGTGCTGCTTTATAATGCACTGAATGTACAATGCTCAGAAGTGACTTTTGTTGTAAATTGGAGCTATATAAATAAACACAATATTTATTCTCTCCATAGATAATTGTTTCAGAAACATGTGGTTTCTATTGCATGTTCTTTTTTAAACCAGATGAAATGAAGGACATTTGTCTTTAGTTGCCTGATTTCAACAAGTTTCCTCAGACTCATAAATCAGTTTTGTCTGTAAAAGTCTCATCTGCATCCTTTTGTGATTTAATGACTTGTTTTTGTTTCATTCTGTCAGATCTCGTCATGTGACCACCACTCGCCTCCTTCCACTGTTTCCCAGTCAGAATCAGGAATATTTCAATGTCATCATGCTGTTCAGAACACTGCTGTCCACATAAACACATTCCATCGACTTGATGGACCAGACACACACANGTGACCCAGATGTTCATCGTTTCCTTCCAAAACACTGTTGAGTTCTCACTAAAGTTCATCTGAATTCAACTTTATATTAATGGAAAAACATAATATTCAGCTTTTATTACCGACTTCACTAAAGTTCAGTTAATTGTTTTTGATTGGAAGCGCAACTGATAAATGTTTGCCCTCAATAAACACTGAAATGTTATTTATTTTCAAAACGAAGCAGTTTAGTTATTATCTTAAAAATATAGATTTTGAATTAACCCATTAGGACTCAATTAGTTTTTTCCACTTTGATTCTCCTTTTTTTACATTATAACAAAAATGTTGTAATACCTAAGTT
>NW_013954174.1:54380-55293 GCF_001266775.1 Austrofundulus limnaeus
ACTGTAACACTGTCCCATAACTTTGGGAGAATACCAGAAGTGAATGTGAACAGATTTCAAGCTGTTCTTAGGAACAAATACATAAGTTCCAAAAAACTTTAAAGTTGGGATTTCTTCGACCAAAATCTCACTAAAACATATAAAATCTAAATATGCACTCATTAAATAGCATAATCCACACATGATTCATTCAACCCAGACCTCCAGTGATACTCCTGTGGCCCTTGAGAGCTTCAAAGACATATTTGTCTTCAAAAAACCATTTAAAGCCAGCATTGACCTACTACTACATCTCCCACAATACATGTTGATTATTTTACCTGCAAAATGACAACTTGTCACCACTAGGGTTCGAAAGTAGCTAACAGTCAGTAAAATTCACAGCGAAATCTCCATTACACTGCATTTTCACCACTTTTGCTGTAGTCCAGCTGGACTGGGAAGTGGGAATTTCCCACTTACAAGTTGTTAATTTAAACTGGAATGTTCCTAATCTGCCGAAAAGTGGGAGAGTTCAGAATTCAAGATGGATGCTACTCACCACAACTTAGCAGTTAGGAAAAATTAATTATTTTGACTTTTAATAGTATTCATGTTTTATTAATTTTACTTTTAGTCAGTCGTACACGTAGTACTTTTAAGTGTTTATGAGAGGATGTGTTAAAAAGATGTTTCTGTGCAGGAAATACCACGCAGAGCTCAGTTATTATTTAAGAGTTCTTGGAAATAAGTCCAAAACAAAACAGTTGAACCTAGTTAAATGGTGAATGAATTGTTCTTTTAAAAAAACTTGTAATTTGAAGCGAGTTAGGGTAAAACTGATATGACGGTCCAAGTTAAATCATCCAAGACAAGAGTCATCGTTCTCAATAGATCAATAGCAGCTTCGATCCACAATCATCTGGAATGTGAG
>NW_013954175.1:0-332 GCF_001266775.1 Austrofundulus limnaeus
CTCTGCAGTTTACACTCATCTACAGGCCAGGACTCTGCAGTTTATGCTCATCTACAGGCCAGAACTCTGCAGTTTACACTCATCTACAGGCCAGGGTTCTGCAGTTTACACTCATCTACAGGCCAGGACTCTGCAGTTTATGCTCATCTACAGGCCAGAACTCTGCAGTTTACACTCATCTACAGGCCAGGGTTCTTCAGTTTACGCTCATCTACAGGCCAGGGTTCTGCAGTTTACACTCATCTACAGGCCGGGGCTCTGCAGTTTACACTCATCTACAGGCCGGGGCTCTGCAGTTTACACTCATCTACATGCCAGGACTCTGCAGTTTA
>NW_013954175.1:4182-8124 GCF_001266775.1 Austrofundulus limnaeus
GTCGTGTAATATATTTTAAAACTTTTACTTTAAAAATGATAAAAACTGAACATCCTACAGTATTTTTACAGTTAAAATATATTTTTATCACATAAAGTCTAATGTTACAACTAATCGGGGATCTCTTTAAAAATCCAACCGGCCTCCAAACTTTTCTGCCCTCATCTAAAAACAAACTAGCTTCACTTTTTACCCGTTTTTTGATCAATTTCTAAAAGGAAACAAAAAAAAAAAAACCCCATCCTGTCTGCATCGAGATGAGTTGTTTTCAGTTAAAGCACTGAAACAATGGCACAGCTGTGTTTCAAACCAAGTAAAGAAAAAGTGATGTAAGTGAATCATGGATGACTGATCACCTCTGCTCTGCAGCAGGTAGACTCTGACGTTCTGTGGATTCATGGGAACAGTTTAAATAACAGCTCAATAAATAAAAACCAACCCCAGCAGTCTGAGAGGCAGAGAAGGCCGAGCCAAGGTGCAGCCCGACGAAAACTATCCCCGAAGACCGAAAAAAGCTTTCYGCTTTCAGTAAGTTGTTGCTATGGTGGAGACATTCACTGAGAAGAGTTCTGATTGGACGGAGGGAAACAGGAAGGAGGTGACRTCACACCCTGAGGAGGTCCTCGTCGCTGTCGTCCTCCTCCCGTTTCCTGGCGGTGTTACCGTGTCTGGGGCCGGACGAGCGGGCTCTGCCGCCCTTCCTCTCCCGGTCCGACTCGTCCAGAAGGCCGACGAGGTCTTCGTCGCTCTCCTCCTGAAACGCAAACCGTACGTGAGGTTTTCGGACCCGGGCGGCGACTTGTTCCCGGGCCGGGAGGACCGCTCACCTGCAGGAAGGCGGAGCGATGGGCCGCGGACTTCCTGGAGGAGGCGGTGGACGGTTTGACCACCCGGACCCCCGGGACGCTCAGGACCTCGTCCTCGCTGTCGTCCTCCTGCTCGTCCAGCGAGAACGAGCGCAGGCCGTCCGTGTTCACCGGCTTGGTCTTGATGTGGCCGTTGCTGTGGCTGCTCCTGCCGCGGTGCGAGGAGGAGGAGGAGGGCGGGGCTTCCAGCTCCTCCATCAGCCACTCCATCTCCTCTTCACCTCCTTCATCTGTGTTGACCTGAGGGTCGGACGGTGATTGGTCAGGAATTTAACCAAAACATCTATTTACATTTTCTGTTTGATTTTATTTTACTGCTGGACTCTTTGTATTTCTGATTAATTTTGATCTCTAGGTTTGTTTATTTATTTATTTTTTAAGGGGGTGTAATAAGCAAAATAGATTTTTTTTTGGTTACATCATGTTATAATATGATACCATCATCAAAAACATCCCCAACGTGTTGCTTTGACTCATTCATGCATGTTTGAGAAATCCTTCAATCTCCTGCCTAAACACTTACTGGTACAAAGCTCCACCCATTGGTACAAAACTCCGCCTATTTGTGTACATAGCTCCTCCCAGGAGCCCAGTCTGCAGCAGAGCTCCCCTCCCCCAAAGCATTATTTGAAAATGTACTGAAGTGGGAGTGTCAGAAACGGTAGGAGGTTCTTATGAGACAGAGGCCAATTTTAAGGCGTTTTTTGATATATTCAATATCTTCCTAACAAGATAACCGTTTGCTGAGAGTTGTTTTCTTTTTTGTCTTTTTTACCATGTAAGCTTCATAAACTCCGTAAGCAACGGAAGGCGCATCAAAATAAATTGCRTTGGCTGATAGTAGCCTATGTCCAGGTTGACTTGGAAAGTTTTTTTTAACATAAATTTCATTAACTTCGGTAAGCTTTGTGAATGTGTGGCGGAAATCATTATTTAGTTTAAAAGGGTCTCCAAACAGTACCATCATTTATCGCAATAATTTCAGAGAATTTATCATCCAGCAAAATTTGTAATTGTGACAGGCCTAAATATAAATAATATTTACCGTATTTATTCAAGTATAATACGTAAAATTAAATCCATAAAATCATCCATAAAGTTGGGGGGTAGTTTATACTCGGTTAAATATTTTTACTTGTGTATTTTAACTGAAATATCGGCTTCATTCGCAAAATGCCCGAGTCCGGAAATGAGACCACGGCGTAAAAAGCAGTTGAGACGAGCTTAACAGAGCGAGATAATAACAGATCCAAGCAGGAGACATGATGTGAAAAAAAAGAGAGAAAAAAGTATTCCTGTACATTAGTAATGATAACAAACTAATGACATTAGCGTGTGACCGAGCCGCTCCTCGAACAACAACAAACACATGTTCGTCTGTAATGGCTGCCGTCTACCGGTGTTCTGAAAAAGTTTGTTTCCCTGAAAAAAGTTTCCCCACCAGAGGGGGCGCTCATGAGTAGGAAGTAATCTGCTTTTCCCCCACAAGATGGTCCAAATCTCATGTGAAGTGTCTGACTTTTGTGTTGGCGCCTCCTGGTGGACTATGTGTAAAATGCCAGAATTCATATGATGCTGCTACAGCTGATATATATTTGTTGTCAAAAATACCTTTTAGTACATATGTTGTTAAAATAAAATGAACAGTCCAATGATCATTTTACTGATATGTATAAAGACTGCAAAGGTTGAAAAATCTTGAAGTCTGGATGAAATTGGAGGTAGTTTGAGGATTAAATGTTTTATGCTTTTTAAGCACAAAAAACGGTGGGGTCGTATTATACGAGATCATATTATACATGAATAAATACGGTACTACAAACTGTGACTAGAGTCTAGAGTTTTTTTTGTTTAATGTCTAATAAGTCTAAGGAAAAATAAAATAAAAAGCATTTATTTGTCGCTGACAAGCTAAAGATGAGGAGAAACTGTACAAAATCAGATGTATTTTCATTTAAAAACAAGAAATCTGATGTAACTGCCTTGTTTGGTGGCTGAAAACAATCATTATTAACAAACCTTTGAATATTTATAAGAGACTTGGTTTCCTCTCCTGCAGCAACCAGCCACCTTCTGCATCACCAACTCCCTGGAAAGTTTCATAAAACATTAAAAGGTGCATATTAAAAAGAAGACTTTCTGAAAATCTACAACCAGGTGTTTGTGGCTTCACCTCCTCTCTCTCTTGTGGAGCAGAAGTCCCAGCAGGCAGATGATCAGACACACAGACATGACAGTCATTAAGATTCCCGCCGCCTGGCTCCGCCCAGAAGGGGAAGGAGATTCGTCGCCATCCGACGTCTGCCTGTCGACAGCTCTGCAGGAAGAATTTATCTACTTTTAACTAATTAAAGTCTTTGACGACTTGAACAGGTGAAAATAAGAGGTTTACTTACAGCAGTCCACACACAGCGTTTGTGTGCCACGTAAACAAATACTGACACTCATCCGTCTCCAGCATGAACTCTGGGATACCGAGGCCGGCGAGCGGTTTACATTCAAACTTGATGACGGATGAAACAGATTTGGTTTGGACACGGCCACACTTTGACTCGGACGGTACCATTACATCCAGATTTCCTCCTAAAAACATAAATGTGACCCATCACATCGAAACGAGGATTAAGTCAAAAAGTTGTATATGGAGAAATAGGCAAATATAGTGTTTTGACTAAAATGTTAATAAAAATTGCATTTTGTCAAAATATAATGAATAAAAGCCCTAATTAATGTATCATTTGAATGAACTGCCTGAATTATAATCATAAAACAAAATTTTGAAGCACTTTTTTGAGCAGTAGCAACAAAAAAAACTGATTTTGAGGAAAAACACCTTAAAATTTAGAGATTTTCCCTGTGAGTTAGCAAAGTTTTGTTTCTTTTCAGCTGGGAAATCTCAATATTCAAATATAATGTGAGGTTTACTCTTTATAAGGACATCAAAAATTCCTCATTAAAATTACAAAAAACTTAGGATTCAGACCAAATATTTATGTATTATTGTAACCAACAAGACAAATTAAGTCATATATATGGATTTAATTATATCAGAATGATCCAGGTATCAAAATGTAGC
>NW_013954175.1:9619-12187 GCF_001266775.1 Austrofundulus limnaeus
CTCCCAAGTAGGGACTTGTCTCTGGAAAGCCTCGATAAAAGACACCGACGTCTCCTCTGATGATGAGCGCTAGTGTCGTGGTAGCAACATGCTATGTGTTTACATCCGTTGCCGCCATGTTTGTAATGACTTATCACAAGAACAAACTTATTCACGCGACTTTAATAACATTTCTTACTTAATGGAAACACTGCAGTTGCGAAACTGTGTTTTTTCAACATTAACAGAATATCGACAAAGTTTTGCACACATTTGCAATGGAGACAMAGCTACTGTTTGGTTTAAGAAAAACATAACGCATGAATTTTCATATCATTTGGGCTGTGTATTGGCAAGAATTTGGTCATAACATGACAAKGGTCACAATATGATATATCGCAATATATTGCCCTTTTATCTCAAAACATTTTAATTTGAAGAAAAATACTCAGTATGTTTTATATTTCTTATTTCATCCATGTTTTCAATGGTTAGACTAAAAAATTTGATGATATATTCGTGGCAGCTTTTAGATTTAGAATATTAATTTATTGTTGGCCACAGTCAACGTGGGCCGTAGGCGGCTCGTGTCTGCTTCATAAAYGGCTGTGAAATGAGACGGTCTAGTCTARAGATGGGATAAATGGCTCTTTGAATGGATCTGGATCTTGGGGAGCCATTTGTTTCATAGAACCGTTCGATTTTGAACGTATTACATCATCACGTAGGGAAATACATCATCACGTAGCCGTACATAATGACGTAATCCCATCACGTGGGTGGAACCATGTGTTTGTCAAGCAAAAAAAAAAAACCTCCCCCTTTCACAGTGAGCTTCTGTACTCCACAACTCCGCCTATTTTCCGTGAAAAAGCAAAGCGGGAGCAATTTAAGTAAGAAAAAAAGATTATATGAGGAATAAAAGAAATAAAACTACAAATGGCTCGTTACTGCCGGCGATTCGGCTCCTATCGTTCCTATCGTAAAGAACCGTTCAAAAGATTCGGATCGTTCGCGAACGTCACATCTCTAGTCTAGTCTAAAGAAGACGTATGTTTGTGTGACCACGTTCTGCATCGTAACCATCGTGATACGTTTTATAACATCACTAAAGTTGTTTCTTCAAGGTATAACTTCACAAAATTAAGTCTTAATAGAAAAAATTTGCAAGTAAATTTTTTTAAATTACTTATTTGGGTTTAGCTCCAGTTTCAGTACTGGTAACTGCATTTTATTTAGCATCTCATTGCAACAAACTTTCTTCAGCTAAGTTGTTTAACTTACATTCTTCAGTTCGTAATAAATTTTCAAACTGTCTTAAAAAAATCTTTTGTTTAATTTCTTGACGGCGCAATGAATTCTGGGATACCGTCGGCCATGTAGGATACTCAGAAGCAGCTTCAGATGTACTGACTAAATGCCACCAATCTTTTTGACAGGTTCTGAACCATATTCAGCAATGGAGTTTCCCATGCCAGGCTGGTGGGCCTACTTGTAAGTGTTGCAGATTTCGTACTACGTAACATTTTAAATTCAATGTAAATTAAAGGTTGAAAGATCATCAGGTTTGTAGTTATTATGGTGTGTTAACTATTTGTATTGAATTGTATGTTAAAAATTGTGTATGGCTTATTTTTAACTTGCTGTCACTGTGCCTCTGCCAAGGGACAACAGATGTGAATGAACTTGTAGCCACCTCTGATCAGAGCAATAAGGTCCCTGTTAAGGCCCTGTCACACTGTAACATTTTGCGCAACTTATGCCGACTTGTCAACGTTTTGTTTTTATTAAATTACTCATACAGGTTATATATTCAATCTAATCATTAGCATTACAGTATTAAGTCTTCAGAGCCAACGTGGGACAGCAACAAGGTAAGCTTGCTAGAGAAATTCCAAATCACTGTTGGTAGATRGTGACATTTCAAAATACTGTCAAGTTTAAAACGTCTTCATGACTAAACTACATGTTTGGACACACAGGTGAACAGGTGGACTTCTGCGTTGGTTACCTGGAGTAGAGCGCCCCCAGACTCACAATGGCTCCAGTGTCCGGAACCTTTATCATCCCATTCACCAACTCCACCTCGACTGGCTTCTCCGCGCAGGCGTAGTGAGTCTCCCAGCCAATCACAAACTCACAGGAAGCTTGATYCACTCTGCACACACACACACAACTCTTGTAATGTTTCAGACCTTTCAAACAGTCACTGCTGGGAGTTTAAGGACCGGTTTGTAAATAAAAAGAAACCAAATATAAAATGACACATTGAGACCCAAAAAGAAAAATACTGAGAAGGAAAATGAGAAAAACCAGTAGGGATGAACTATATATTGGCATCAACATCAGTATCGGCCCGACAAAAAAAACTAAAGAACAATAATATCAGATATTGTTTTCCCACTTGCTGCTGTTTGTGTTTCTTGTCCCCTCTGCGGGACAGTAAAGGCTGTTTCTATTCTATTCTAATATCGGATATTGATATCAGATGAAATTTTTATATCGGCGCATTAGGGGTGCAACAATACATGTACCCGTATCGAACCGTATCGAACAGTGCTTTAGGTTCAATACACACTTGTATGGAAC
>NW_013954175.1:14944-16795 GCF_001266775.1 Austrofundulus limnaeus
CATTAGCACCTCTAGTAATATATTTACTGCGAAAAATGGTGATGTGTTCAATACTTATTTTACCTGCTGTATATCAAAAGTCATGGCCAAAAAATGTCTGGAAAGAGATGAATGTTTTGACATAACCACTGTTAAAATAGCACAAAAAGTGAGGAACGAGATACGTTTAAAAATAAAAATGTTTGACAAATGTTCACCCAATAATAATAATTTCGGAGCTCTTTTTGTGATTGTGTTTTTAACCCCAGGCTAGAATCCAGGCCAGTGACTGAATAACGAGTCTGTTTTTACAGTGAGACGCTAAAGGAAGCAAACTTTAACTTTAAAGACAAACGTACCCATCTGTCATTAACTGAACGTCTGCCATGTGTTTGTTTGTGGGAGGTAAAATATAAAAATCAAACTGAAGAAATGTTTGGACTGCACATTACCTGATGAGTGACGGGTGACCAAATGTAGTACCACAGCTCAGCTGGATCACCGTCCTGGCCTTCAGGCCGTTTCCACAGACGTCATCTCCTGCTGAGTAGCTGATGGAGATCTTTTCATCTGTAGAGGAAATCAGGTTTGTGATGAGACTTCATTAAAACCTGCAGCTCACTGTGTGAAAGTGTATTTTTTTTTTGTCTTTTTTAGGCAGGCTGAGTTTTAAACAGATATTTAAAATTAAATGATTTTGCCCACCGGCGTAGCTCATTTTCTGAGTGTAAACAAATCCCAGGATCTGAGTCTGTCCTGATGAGTGTCGGCACACCGCTGCCCCCTCTGGACAGTCTGTCAGCCCGCCGTGGATCCCCTGACACAGGTTCATGTAATACCTGAGGTCACGTAAACAAAGACAGGAGACAGCTTTATTTAAACTGGGTAAAAGAAGACAAAACCTCGAGACGGCGTTTCTCATCTCTGCTTCCTCTGTGCCCCATGTCCTGCATGTTTCAGCTGTTCATATGCTTCAAAATGTCTTATTCAAAAGAATTATTTACCTCCTCAGTGGGTCATTAAGTTCTGCAGAAGCCCGTTAATGTCTCATCAATTTAAACCAGGAGAATGTTTGAATTATACAGATCACTTGGCTCTGAGGACCAGGAATAAAAACAGATTTTATCTATTTTTCTGTATTTCGTCTGAGAAAGTTTTACAACACTTAACTGAGATCACCTGTTTTACTACAAAAATACGTTTTTTTTTTTTTTGTGAAAATCCACTCAGAGGTATAAAACTTTACTGATAAAAGATGTATGAAAAACAAAGCATGCATAAATAGTTGGTTTGCATACAGAAAAAATAAAGAAAATTCATAGTATTAGAGCTAAAAAAAGTACACATTTACCGTATTTATTCATGTATAATATGATCTCATGTGTAATACGATCTCATGTGTAATACGATCTCATGTATAATACGATCTCATGTATAATACGATCTCATGTATAATAAGACCTCATGTGTAATACGACCTCGTGTAATACGACCTCGTGTAATACGATCTCATGTATAATACGATCTCATGTATAATACGATCTCATGTATAATACGACCTCATGTATAATATGATCTCATGTGTAATACGATCTCATGTATAATACGATCTCATGTATAATACGATCTCATGTATAATAAGACCTCATGTATAATACGATCTCATGTGTAATACGATCTCATGTGTAATACGATCTCATGTGTAATACGATCTCATGTATAATACGATCTCATGTGTAATACGATCTCATGTGTAATATGATCTCATGTGTAATACGATCTCATGTATAATACGATCTCATGTGTAATACGATCTCATGTGTAATATGATCTCATGTGTAATACGATCTCATGTATAATACGATCTCATGT
>NW_013954175.1:18555-19803 GCF_001266775.1 Austrofundulus limnaeus
TAAGCTAAGAGTAGCAAAAGTTTAGCTAAAAATTGGAAAACACTAGCTAAAAGAAACAATATAAAGCAGTAAAATGCTAGCCAAATGCTGCAAAGGATAGCTAAAAGCTCATCTAATCCATAAAATAGTTAAAAACAAACTAGCGAAAAGCTAGCTTTAAGCTAAAAAAAATTGTAGCAAAATGGTTACAGGATGCTAAAAGTAACAAAAAAGAAAACTAACAAAAAATAGTAAAACTCTAGCTAAGAGCAGCAAAAAGCTATATGAAAATAGCTAAACACTAACTAAAAGCTAAGAGAAACAAACCACTACGTAAAAGCAGTATACTAGCTAAAAGAAAGATATTAATAGCTAAAAAGAGAACAACAGTAGCTAAAAGCTTTAAGGTGCACATCAGCTTAGTAAAGTTTTGAAAGCAGAGGTATCAGACCTTCACTGCACAATCCCCCCTTCCTGTCCACGTCGTAGTTAGAGGTGGTGGCGCACCACTTCCTGCCGTCGATCCTTCCCTCTGTGGTGCACTCTGTGTACGACTTCTTCAGGAAGGTGAAAGGGAACACACACGCCTTTTCATCAACCGTCACTAAAAACACACATACCAAAAAAATGGCTCCTTTAACTAAATTGTTTTTCTTCTGTTCTAATATAAGGTTGTCCCACAGGAGTTTATTTTTTTCAACCTGCAGACCACAAACACATCACAAGCTGATGCCTGAAAGTAAAACCAGACCTGGAGGGCAGGGGTCTCCTCCACCATACTGCATCAGCACCGCCTCCTCTTCGTGTTTGTAGTCCATCGCCATGACTTTACTGATGCCGAACGATGATGCGGATTTGTCAGAACCAGAACCAGACACCAGACAAATGGCGCTCTGAGTGCAGGCCTGCTCTTCCACTGAACCGCAGACATGGATGTGATACATTCCGGACGCCCCTTCAACCTGGAAAACAGTCACATGGTTTTTTTTATTTACTATTTAACCTCAGCAGAACAAAATAACCCCTTAACCTGCAGGCCTAAAATACCAYAAAATGCCTTAMAAAGTACACACAAATTGCTCCTGAACCCTTTAGAGYAAATTCACAAGCTTGGTCTCTTTTTAAAGCTAATAATCTGAATTTTTTACTTCAGCAGTCATATTTTTTGTAACTGTAACTAGTATTTAATGTAATGTAGGGCTGTGTATTGGTAAGAATTCAGCGATACGATACATATCATGACAGAGGGGTCACGATTCGATATATCCC
>NW_013954175.1:22652-24100 GCF_001266775.1 Austrofundulus limnaeus
CTGTAATATCTGTGAAATGTGATTATTTTTGCTTAAATTGATGATTTTATGTAGATACATGCCTGATCACAGATTCAACACATAACTGAACCTTTAATCTTCATTAGGTCAGATTATATTGTGTGGGGACATGGTTCAGCAGTGTGTTAGGGACCACTTCCTGATGACATAATAAAATAGGCGGAGTCATGTCCTGAAAAACCTGTTGTATTGAAGTGACTTCTGGAAATACAGGACCTGAATGCAGACCAATAAACTGCCTCCAGACTGAGCTGCTCTCTGTGTGGGTTGTATGAACTTTTTCACATTCAACTTCCATGCATTGGTACATTTTCGATGTGATTCAAGTACATAAAATGGTAAACAAACACGCTAAACAATATTTTCTTTCAGAAATCTTATTTACTGATCTAAGTCTTCAGCTGTAATAAACAGCTTCAATGTGATGTTTTCGGCATGTTTTCAACCTCCGTTCTCAGTCCGCCCCTAACTTTCCCCCCTCCATAAATTTTGAAAGCTTCTTAAGCAGCTAAGGGGCTGACCACTATTAATTTATGAAGCCACAAAGAATAAACTGAACCAGCTTGGATAGACGAGTTGTAACATTATCTCCGGTCTGTTTGCAACTCTTTTCATCTATGCAAATTTTGTAGGTGCGGGAAGTTGGGGGTGTGGCTTAAAGTGTTGACGCTCTCCTCCGAACTCATACCTAAAAACCTGGTGACAGTATATAAAAATGKGAGGCACATGAGGCAACTGRCTGCTATGAAAACTGGGACATAAACATTCAAGGCTCTTTCAGAAGACAAGCAAACTACAAACTTTATCGGAACAATAACTGGCTAAAAGTATGCAGCAGCGCAGATACAACCATGCTGAATAAGACTAGTTTGAAACTTGAAACCCTAGAAGACATWATTGACCATATTTTGATGTTGTCAACATAAAAAAAAGGAAAATATATAATGTGACTCCTCTCCTGCTGCTCTGAGTGACAGCCACACAAGTTTTTTTTCCCCATGCCTCTATAACTGTGTTTCCATCAAGGCTTTTTGATGCGCATTTAGAAGTGTCGCATTAAAAACGCGAAAAAAAGTCAGATGGAAACAGCAAAATTCGAAAAAAAAATATCCTCAATTCGCTTAAATGTTTTAACGCTGGCTTGAGGTGGTTTTTGGATGATTCGCAAAGTAGTTAATGCACAAAAGCAGAGATGGAAACACATTTGCCGTAGAAGTTGTGACGTAGCAAACATTTAAGCAGCAGTATGCACGGAATTTCTTCCCGGTGGAGTCCAATGTGAAAAAAAAGAAAAAAGTCAGACTCATCACCCGACATTATTGTTGAAATCTTTCGCATCGGTGCTACAAAAAAAGCAGAGTTTTCATCGCGCGTGTAATCACACAGACACACACGCGTCTTCCTATCTTTGTGAGGACCACACACAG
>NW_013954175.1:24378-26064 GCF_001266775.1 Austrofundulus limnaeus
ATCACATGTTGCGTAGCCTCGTCTGACGTAATCACACGTTGCGTAGCCTCGTCGGACGTAATCACGCATTTCGTAGCCTCATCTGACATAATCACGTGTTGCGTAGCCTCGTCTGACGTAATCACATGTTGCGTAGCCTCATCTGACGTAATCACGTGTTGCGTAGCCTCGTCTGACGTAATCACGTGTTGCGTAGCCCCGTCTGACGTAATCACATGTAGCGTAGCCTCGTCTGACGTAATCACGTGTTGCATAGCCCCGTCTGACGTAATCACACGTTGCGTAGCCCCGTCTGACGTAATCATATGTTGCGTAGCCTCGTCTGATGTAATCACGTGTTGCATAGCCTCGTCTGACGTAATCACATGTTGAGTAGCCTCGTCTGATGTAATCACGTGTAGCGTAGCCTCATCTGACGTAATCACATGTTGTGTAGCCTCGTCTGACGTAATCACGTGTTGCGTAGCCTCGTCTGACGTAATCACACGTTGCGTAGCCTCGTCGGACGTAATCACGCATTGCGTAGCCTCGTCTGACGTAATCACATGTTGCGTAGCCTCATCTGACGTAATCACGTGTTGCGTAGCCTCGTCTGACGTAATCACGTGTTGCGTAGCCTCATCTGACGTAATCACGTGTTGCGTAGCCTCGTCTGACGTAATCACGTGTTGCGTAGCCTCGTCTGACGTAATCACGCGTTGCGTAGCCTCGTCTCACGTAATCACGCGTTGCGTAGCCTCGTCTAACGTAATCACGTGTTGCGTAGCCTCGTCTGACGTAATCACGTGTTGCGTAGCCTCTTCTGACGTAATCACGTGTTGCGTAGCCTCGTCTGACGTAATCACGTGTTGCGTAGCCTAGTTTATTCGCAAACTGTCGAGAGGGAAACTAGATGGAAACAGTCTAGATTTGAATTTTTATTTATTTAATTTTTTGCGCATTTTGAAAAGTTCGATAAAAATTCACTCTACAACTGGATAGAAACACGATCTATCTGGCTTTATGCATGTTTCTCCATTAATCATTAATTACTCTACACACACACACACCCTCTTTTCTAAAGATTATATCACAGTACAAAAATGATCAATGCCACCCAACCCTAACTCCTTCCAAGGTTTCTCTCACCTTAGGCGGTCCATTATCAGGGTCCAAACAGACGGCAGCTCCAGGYGGACATAAGACCCCGGGGATGGGGTTTAGAGGCTGACAGATGTTGATGTAAAAGTCTGGAGATCCATCATTGTCTTGCACTGCATCATCTGAGAGGACAAGTAATTATAAAAAAAGATAATTAAATGTGTTATTCTTATGTTTGTCACTAAATAATGTTTGTTCAGCTGTGATGCTTTAGATCAACGACCTGTTGCCGTGTAGAATCCGCTGATGTGAACCAGAGGAGTCAGGTCTATTAGAGTAGAGCCGTTCTGCACTGAACACGTTACCTGATAAATAAATGATGAGATTCAGAAAAGTTGTCCTGAAACACACTGGATAACACCATAAAAACCCATTCTATTCCATTAAAACCGCCAATTTGTTGCCATTTGATAAAGGCATTTAACAAGTGTAGGGCGGGATCTTGAATTATTTGATATTTGATTTAATAAAACGCTTTTTCAGTTTTTTTTAAAAGGGATCCCCGATTAGTTGTAACATTAGACTTTATTTAATAAACATATATTT
>NW_013954175.1:28171-29343 GCF_001266775.1 Austrofundulus limnaeus
ATAAAAGACACCGACGTCTCCTCTGATGATGAGCGCTAGTGTCGTGGTAGCAACATGCTATGTGCTTCCATCCATCCATGTTTGTAATGCTTTATCGCGAGAACAAACGTATTCACGTGACTTTAATAGCATTTCTTACTTAATGGAAACACCGCAGTTGCAAAACTGTGTTTTTTCGACATTAACAGAATATCAACAAAGTTTTGCGCACATTTGCAATGGAAACACAGCTTGTGATTTATGAAAAAAAATTTAAAACAAGTGATGGGGCATATCTGATAATCATTAGAATAATTATGACATTTCTGTGGAAATTAGCAAATGATGCAAAACTGACACCAAAGTATAAGTTTTTAAAGTGTCTGTGATGTCAATTATTTGAAAAWTTTTTTGATAATAACTAAGAATGCAGACTGTAGAGAAGAATCTGATCTTTCTTTAAATTATTTTGAGTCACTATAAGAGAGATAAAGAGTCAGAGTTCAAATCTTATTGACACATTAAGCAAAAATCAGGAAGTTCCCCTTTGATGGCACTTCCTGTTTCACTTGGCTAGTTCAAAAGAAAATGTGTAAGTTGTGTGACAAAATAGTTAAAATCCTGTGTATTATGCCAAGTTTCTTAAATAAAGATCTTTTCTTTGACCTTTTGTTTTTGACTGATATGCATGCCACAGGCACTTTAAACTGCTATTGTTCAAATGGCTTTTTACAACAGGTAAGATAATATTTGTTCATTGCTTCTCAGTAGAATCCCAYTTCAAAATATTTTGTTTAAAACTAACTTAAAACTGAGAGATTTTTATATTCACAGAATAAACTCATAAAACACATAAAAATTAAAACTGATAGTTTAAGGGAGGTGTACCTGCAAATAAACTGGATGATGGTTTTGTGTTTCAGAGCGYGGTTTGCTGAGCAGGGGCTTCCTCCTTCGTACGTCAGCTCCACAACGTGATCCTTGTAGGTGAGGTTCCTGCTCACCTGACCACCGCTGACCACAGCGCTGCCCTCCTTTATGCACACAGCTGCAACAAACATGAAGAAGAGAAATAACAGTCAGCATAACATTTACATCTGTTCAGGGCGAGRAACAGGCAGCGACTCTGCATGAACAAATATGTTGTTGAAGAAGAAATTGATTGGGGTTGTTTACTTTTAAAAGCACCACAC
>NW_013954175.1:30783-32080 GCF_001266775.1 Austrofundulus limnaeus
ATTTAATGATGAATAATTTTTTGCCATAATGTGTGCATTTTACACATTTGGTGCGCATTTAGAGAATGTTTTGTGACCAGGAAGTGCGCACCATGAAACCTATTTTTCCCATTTCCTCAAACACACCACATTTCTGAAACAACCAATGAAAACAGTTTCTCTAGGCTTGTAAACAGAGAGCTGCCGGGCCTCAAAGTTTGGAGACGGGGGGAGCCAGGAAGCACTTTATAAAGAGAGTCAAACCATTACAAACTCATACAAGGAGATAAAACAGACGTTTTACATGGTGAAATGTGACTGATGGAAACTTAGGAGCTTAATCCCACACCAGTTTGACCATGAATAACGTCGGGTGACCAGACTGACTTTTTTTTTTTGTATTGGACTTCACCGGGAAGAAATCCCGTGCATACTGCTGCTTAAATGTTCACTACGTCACAACTTATTCGGCAAATGTGTTTCCATCTCTGCTTTTGTGCATTAACTCTTACAGGATGGGGAAATTGGTCTTGGTGGAGGTTTGCACTCTCCGAGTGCTTCTAATTTTTCATTAGAACAGGAAAACTGTATGAAAACCTGACTCTTAGCCGTAGGCTGGCCATTTATGACGAGGCAATAAAAAAGGTGGAGTCAGGTCCTGAAGATGATGTTATAATGAAGTGACTTCCTGAATTGAGGGGCTGAGCCTTCAGACCGAGCRCTCAGATGTGGTTTTATGAACTCATTTTACATTCAACATTCATATACTGTATTGTTGTATGTTCTATCTGGTACAAACACGTAAAAAGGTAAACGAACATGTTAATTAATTTATTTTCTTTCATTGTTTTACAGGCTTTAGTTGAGAATGGAAAATTCAGACTGCTTTTATTCCCACACTTCTCTTTGAACAGAATGTAAACTTTGAGCATCTCACTCACTCTGTAGGTCTGACACAGATTAAACATTTATAAATGTTCCCAAGATTATTATTATTATTACAAACTGACTGTCTGCAGCTTTAGAACAGCTGTCAATAATTTCAGAGTCTCTCGTTAAATTTTACTTTGGTGCTCTGTTCAGYAGTTTGAGTTTTACGAGTCGACTGATTTCTACACAAGAATGAACAATAACCAGAAAAAAACCTACAAGAGTTTATAACATGAAAGATAAAGAAAATTTAAGAACTTTGTGCTGCAACATGATGTAGTAACATGAAACGATGGGCAAGTAAAAATAAATAATAAATACAGTGGGGAGATCAAGTATTTGATACACTGTTGATTTTTCAGGTTTTCCCACTTGCAAAGCTTGTAGA
>NW_013954175.1:34306-36499 GCF_001266775.1 Austrofundulus limnaeus
TATTGCGAGGTGACGCAAAAGTATTACGAGGTGACGCAAAAGTATTGCGAGGTGACGCAAAAGTATTACGAGGTGACGCAAAGGTATTGCGAGGTGACGCAAAAGTATTACGAGGTGACGCAAAAGTATTGCGAGGTGACACAAAAGTATTACGAGGTGACGCAAAGGTATTGCGAGGTGACGCAAAAGTATTACGAGGTGACGCAAAAAGTATTGCGAGGTGATGCAAAAGTATTGCGAGGTGACACAAAAGTATTACGAGGTGACGCAAAGGTATTGCGAGGTGACGCAAAAGTATTACGAGGTGACGCAAAAGTATTACGAGGTGACGCAAAGGTATTGCGAGGTGACGCAAAAGTATTACGAGGTGACGCAAAAGTATTACGAGGTGACGCACAGGTATTGCGAGGTGACGCAAAAGTATTACGAGGTGACGCAAAAGTATTACGAGGTGACGCAAAAGTATTACGAGGTGACGCAAAAGTATTGCGAGGTGACGCAAAAGTATTGCGAGGTGATGCAAAAGTATTGCGAGGTGATGCAAAAGTATTGCGAGGTGATGCAAAAGTATTGCGAGGTGATGCAAAAGTATTGCGAGGGAACGCAAAAGAAAAAAATCCCTCCGTGTCCCATCGCGGGCTCCGTAGAAAAGATCTAACAGCCTCAGTAATTCATGTATGGTTCGTTCTTTAACTTGTTGATTCAAAAATAAATAAATAAATAAATAAACATAAAAATTTTTTCATTTTTTTGTTTTAAAATAAAAAAGCTTAACAAAACTGAAAAAATGCTACTTTTTTTTACTTTCTTTTAATGATTAAAGAAAAGACAAGCTTTATATTTTGCTAAACAGAAAAACTGTCCATCTAACCATCTAAGTTTTAAAATTTTATATCCAGCCAAAAAAATCTTTTTGATCTTGTTTGGAGACAAATTTACTAAACAAGAGCAGAATGTGTGAGATTAATAATCTTGTTAGCTTGTAAATTTGACTCAAATTAAGTTAAATGGAGTAGGACAAGTTCACTTTGTAAGATTTTAATTTAAACGCTTCAAAGTCAAATTAACTGATTTCAAGAATCTTACCAGGTAAAATAGGAACATAAAATAACGTAAAAACTTCATTAGATGGACATTTTTTGCAGTCCTGTTGGTTACTTTCTGGCGGAACCGGAAATCATCATGGCCTGAACTCCTGGGGCGTTACGTTTTTCACTGAACACTTTAGAAACCAACACAAGTCTTATTTAGAAGAAGTCCATCTTACTGCAAACAAAATTGCTTTAATATTCAGGTTCAAGTGCAACCATTGACAATACCTTCAGGAACGGTTTCTGTTTTTAAGCAGCCACTATAAACTCTAATTCTTTGAAGACTTCGTCATTTCTGGTACAAGTACATATTAAAACAACAACCGTATATTTTATTAAGGATTTAGATAAGCAAAGCAAAAAACAAACACTGGATTTTTTTTATTTGTTCAATTTTACATTCAGGTTTTGAAAACTGGAGAAAAAAAAAACCCACTGTTGTTTTTGCAATTTTATTTTGAAAAGCAAAGAATGAAGCAAACGCAGCTTCACAGTGGATTACCTACCAGTGTTTGGATCACATCCAGCGTTGGTCACCTCTCCACAAATGTTCATGCGAAACATCTTCCCACTTTCATAAACTGCGTAACCATCTGCTTTCTTCAAAGAGTTCAGGTCAAACAAATGTCCTAAAAAATTAATAAAAATAATAATCAAGGCCTTTGAGGATTTAATTTTAAACAATGTTGTTTTTACAAGCTTTACTAGAAGAAAGAAAAAGTTTAATTCTATTTCTTCACATTCCTAACATTTTATTCTGCAGTTAAAGTATATTTATGTTAATTTTTTTACTCCTGAAAGAAGCTGATTGAGGAKGGCTGGGTGAGTCTGACCTGTAGCAGGGTTGGTGACCCTGCAGTCGCCCTGCTGGACGCTGTTTAAAGGGCAGGCAGCTGCTGTTAGCCACAGGAACGTATACACACATCCCTCAATCTCAGAGATCAGAGTGGGCCGAGAGTCCTGAGAGAAACAAAGTTTTTATTTAAACAAAAAGAATATCTCATTCTTCCTGTCACTTATGGAGACTAGTCTTTGGCTACAAGCTGCTGTTTGAAAACATAAATATGCACAAACACAAGTTAATTTCCTATAATAATAATAA
>NW_013954175.1:37875-39387 GCF_001266775.1 Austrofundulus limnaeus
TAAGGTTTTGTAAAGGTTTAGAAACTATTTGAAGGATTTTAAGGTTGTTGAAAATAGTCTCATTCAAAGTCAATGGGGAAAAAAGTGGCTAAAAAAGTAAAAATAGCTGAAATACCAAAAGTCACTGCCGGCATTGCACGAAGCTGAACGTTTTGATATATGAATGGTTGAAGTTGCACAAAAATTGTGGAAGGAGAAAGGTACTGAAAAACGTACGGAAGAAAAAATGATCTCAATTGTGTGAATGGAATACAGACAATCGCACAATAACTAAAAGACGACTCACAACTTTGTCTTTGTCACACTTGAAGCGGATGATGCTGATCCTCTTCTGAYTTTTGTCGGGACAGGCCTGCCCGCTGGTGTACTGCAGCTTCAAGATGTTTCCCTCCCACGTGGGACTGGACTCCACCCCTCCCAGACTCACGTAGCTGTCTCCGTCCCTCATGCAGGACGCAGAATCGGAGGGACACCTCCAGTCCCCTGCAGTGAGACGAGCAGAGCGTCAACCTTTGACCTTCACTGGATTCTTTAAACGAGCCGTGTGAGCGGGCACACAGACTGACCTCCCTGCTGCACCAGAGACCTGCAGACGTTGATGTAGAACCGCTTCTCCGTCCCTGTGGGGACTTCTGCCTCCCAGTTGCGGGAGTCCAAAGCCAGAGAGGAAAGGTCATAGGAGCGGCCCTGACCATCACTGAGAAACAAAAACACAATGTCATTCAGCATTATGTGTCTTTCTGAGAACCGTAATCCGTTATAGTTTCTTCCATGTTTTTTCTACAAGGACTGAACTTAAAATGAGCTAAAAAATATTAGAACGGTCTAAAAGAAATGTGATAAATGCTATCAGAACACCAAAATGTGCATTAATATCTTAAATTATTACAAAAGTTTGTCTTCTCTAAGGAAAAATATAAAGAAAAAAAAAGAGATAAACTAAACTTTACAGAGTTCTGAATGAGAAAATGTTGGTTTACATGTAGGAGCAGCTGGTGGTTTTAACTGGGATGCAGGCCAGCGCAGTGGGCCAGTCAAACATGTAGGTACACTCTGAAGTCTCTTTAATGAACTCTGGTTCTCCCTGGACAAGAGAAATAAAAAAGTACGAGTAAACGCCACTTAGGAGCTGGAATAAACTCAGAAGATCTGTCAGAAATGTCAAACAAATACATTTCTATTAAAGAAATCGGGTGGAGTCATGATTAGCCACCAGCTAGCATCTAAATATTTAACACTTTCTATTAAAAAACAAGCATATGTGCATTCTTGTGTTAAAAAATACAACACAATTAGCTGTGTTTCCATTGCAAATGTGCGCAAAACTTTGTCTATATTCTGTTAATATCAAAAAAAGTTTCACAGCTGCAGTGTTTCCATTAAGTAAGAAATGCTATCAAGGTAATGCGTGAATACGTTTGTTCTCATAAGTCATTACAAACATGGCGGCGATGGATGTAAACACATAGCATGTTGCTACCACGACACTAGCGCTCATCATCAGAGGAGACG
>NW_013954175.1:39654-41248 GCF_001266775.1 Austrofundulus limnaeus
CTTTTTCACCAGTAGAAACAGACAGTTGTTGATCACGTGACTCCTGTGATGCGAAAAAAGTGTTTCCATTGTAGTTTTGCGAAAAACACCAATTTTGATACGACCGAAAAACCACCTCATCCTAGCGCAAAAACGTTTAGTCAAAAAACGTAACTTTTTTTGAAATTAACGTGTTTCCATTGAGCAAATTTATTTTCAAAATTCTAATTTGCGCATTTTCATGGTCAATGGAAATGCAGCTACAGACTGTGTTATTTATTTACAATCTAAATGTAATATTAAGTGAGAAAGTAGTCCCTCTTACAGGGTGCTTGTCAGGGTTGCAGGAAAAAGAGATGGCCGTGGATCTGTTGTAAATTCGATGACAGGTTTCTCCCGCGGTGTAGTTCAGGATGATCTGATCCCCGACAAAGTTCAGAATCTGGTTGGTCAGTCCTGCGAGCACAACCAGACAGGCAGGAGGCRTTTATGAGAACAATCACATACATTAAAAGTCCTTTTTCTGTGTTCTAGTCTCATACCAGCGATCTTGTGTTTTGGTCCGTCTGTCTGGCAGGACGACACAGATTTGGAGTCTTTGTGGGAGCAGACGTCTCCCAGCAGAGCGCTGCACACCGACAGGTGGTAGGTGTATTTGTCACTCGTAACAGAGTAATCTTTGCTCTTCAAGGAGCTGAAGTCAAACTCGTAGCCAGTTTTAGGGTCACGAACACGACAGTCGTCACCTGGGAGGAACAATGAGGACGATATTTTTTAAAATTCACCTCATTTTTGCAGAATATTTTGCTATCTCATCAAAGTTAACACTGTTACCCTGAGACTTCCTGACAGGACAGGCCTCAGACGTCCTCCAGACAAAGACGTACTCGCAGCCATCTTGGCGATCGAACATGGGAGAGCCCTGAAAGTACAGAGTCACGGACAAAAAACATGAAGGACAAATTGGCTGCAAAAACAGCAACAAATCTGATAAACGGATAAAAAAAAGCTGGTTTGGAAACTCACGGGGTTGTCGTCACACTGGATGATGATGCGTGTCGAGTAGTGAGATGAAGAGCCACACTTGTCTCCGTTGTGATAAACGATGCTGATGGAGCCGTCGTCCGCCACCTGCGGGCTCGACTGGATGTATCCCAGGTTGTAGCTTTTTTTATCGATCACAGCACAAGCACCTAAAGGACCCACTGTGGACGAGGTCAGAATATACAGTAGGTTGGACACAATTACACACACACACACACACACAAAAGATTTGTTTTGTTGTATTATTAGTCTGAAATATTGCTGATTTTTATTAAATGTACTGTTATTTTAGTAAATCAAACATAACTTTGACAAAGATGTTGAATAAACTACTTTATTTCCTGTTGGTTTTATTTGTTTCTTTCATTTGTTTAATTTAAAAGAAGACGGAAAAACAAAAAAGTTAAAAGATAATTTGTATTTTGTTTTGACAACTAAAGGCTGTAAATCAGACAATCTGCTTTATATACTGATTACCGTATTTTTCGGACTATAAGCCGCACCCCCAACATAAAAAAAACAGTACACCCAAATTTGCCGTCAAAAAAGTGAATTCAACATCAAAACATAA
>NW_013954175.1:41981-43874 GCF_001266775.1 Austrofundulus limnaeus
TTATGTTTTGATGTTGAATTCACTTTTTTGACGGCAAATTTGGGTGTACTGTTTTTTTTATGTTGGGGGTGCGGCTTATAGTCCGAAAAATACGGTAATTATCCATCAGCTATAAAAATAAATTAACTATATCTGATGCAACAAAAAAAGTTTCAATATCGTCATTAACAACTAAATTATCTTTGTTAAAAACATATAAAACACAAATGTAGTTAAAACTCAGATGAAAAAGGCCCAATTCACCTGTCAATAATACAGCTGGCAAAATAAATTATTAAAATATTTATGATGTACTTCTGTTTTTTTTATTCTGATTATTAAAAATCCTTCATTTTATGAAAAGACCCTCTTGATTCAAGAGAAAACTCTGGTTTTCAAGAAAATGGCTGCTTATCAATTAATTGTTAGTCAATCTATAAGATAAATCAACTTCAGATTAACTCATTAATCAGTAACTTGCATCCATAATTTTTACAGGAATGAAATTAATTTATATCTACTCATTTTCATGTAACTAAGCATTTTAATGATTTGGCTGATTAATTGATTAATCAAAAAATAATCGACAGATTAATCGATTAAAATAGTCGTTAGTTGCAGCCTTAAAGGTAATCATCTGATGGGTCACAGCTGTGACTTTGTTGATAATAATTACACAAACGGCGCCTGAGCAAAAGGAACACTCAATGCTTTCAGCACCGCCCCTCTGGCGGTCAGCAGGGATGAAATAGAACTACTATTTTATACAAATCTTTTCTAACCTGGACAGCCCTGTACAGCTGGCAGGGGTTTACAGATGTTGATGTAAAACCTGCGGGACGTCCCAGCATCTGTATCGATGGGGATCCAGGGGCTGTCGTCTGCGTCTCTGATCAGGTGGCTCAGATCGTACTCGTTGCCGTGAGGATCTGGAAAGAAAATAATAATTTTATAGATTTCTGTCTGGAAAAAAAACTCATGTTTATTTTATTTATTGTTATGAACTGACTTGAAATTATGAAAAAAATTGTAATTTTCAGTTTAACAGAAGCAAAAGTAGTTTGTCAACTAGGATGTGTTCGTACCACTGGTCTTGCAGTAAACTGGGGCGGGCTCGCAGGCCAGAGCCGTGGAGAACTCAAACAGAGCATCGTGGGTCACGTGGCTGGCCAAAGTGCTCATATCCTCTTGAACTAGTTTTAACGAGCCCGGGTACGAACTTTGATCGCACACAAAATTAACTGTAAAGGTGTCTCTGGTAGCTGGTGGAAAGAAAAATAAATATATAAAAATCATCTGTGTTTGTAGATTAAAATGAAAAAAAGTTTGGTTATTTTATGGTGTTTAATATCTGTGCAGACTGAGACAAGATGGTGTTTTATGCACTGGATGGATGGATAATACCTGGTTGAATAAAACACTTCCTGTTAGTATTTCAGTTTAAAGTACCTGTGGGAACAATCAGCGGTCCTCTGTACGTCAGCTGGAGGAYGCCATCAGTGGAGTACTGGAGGATCTTATCCACCTGCACCGGGCTGAGGGGCTGTCCGTTCTCCAGCTCGCAGGCAGCCATCCCCACACCACATTGTGGTGCATCTGCACAGATGTTCAACTGCAGGAAGGAAACAAATAAACCTGTTCATTTGTGAAAAAAACTGTTTTATAGTTCTTTAAAGACGTGAGCATGTCAAGGGCTGATTAAAAAGAAGCCAGTTTTTCAGGTTACACTTGTGACAAAAAGTCAAAATGACACAATAAAGTGTGTCAAACTCACACTTACTTACTTTACTTAACTTATTTTCCTTAACTTCCTTTACTTACTTTATTTACTTTACTTAACTTACTTTACTTTCTTACTTACTTTACTTACTTACTTTACTTTCTTACTTACTTTACTTACTTACTTTACTTTCT
>NW_013954175.1:45526-47399 GCF_001266775.1 Austrofundulus limnaeus
ACATACATATTGAACAAAAAAATAATAATAAATAAATAAATAAATAAATAAATAAATAAATAAATAAAACAGTAATGGAAATACATTACTTTGCATTACTTAGTAAACTATACCCAAAATGGATAGCTGATGCTACTAAACCATATGCTTAGAACACAATCAATCCATCATCATAAATGAACATAAAACAAACCAAGTGGCAAGAAAAATAAAACATCCGGAAACCTTTCTGAAATTTCCCCAACAAAAAAAAAGTTAAGTGATTGGATTTCAGCTGGTAAACATTCCAACATGAGATGTCTCTGTACAGAACTGAAGAAAGTTTTATGCAGAAAAAGAGAAGACTGTATTTAAGTCTGTCATTGACCATGATAGAATAAACACTGGTTATAAAATCCCAACCAAGTGTTAAATCTGCAGCTTTATTCTGCACAATCTGCAATTCATCCAGGTCTTTTCTTGAGGCACTAGACCAGATAACAGAGAGCAGTTAAAGTTACATAAAACTAAAACTTGCACCATTAATTTCCTAACACCAGGAGACATGAAATGAGTATTACAACTAATTATTGAAAATTTTCTACTCATTTTAAATTACAATTTTCTCAATGTGTGCTGACAAAGATAGTGTTTGTTTGATAAAACTCACAACAGTTTGACTTCTTTAACTTTATGTATTTGCTGTTTACTTAAAGAAATATTCATCCTTGATTGACCATAAACTACATCTCCCATAATGCATGTCAGAATTCACGGTCAGAAAGTGGAAGAGTTCAGAATTTAAGACTTACCACAACTCAGTCAGTAAAACTCTTACTTTTACTTTTAATAGTATTTCTGTGTTACTTATTCCACATTTAGTCAGTTGTCCATGTCAGAGTTTGTAAGGAGATGTGTTAAAATGCTGTTTCTATGCAGGAAATACCAGGTAGAGCTCAATTAGTGTTAGCAGTGATCAGAATACCATAAATGTCTGTGTCTTACTAGGAAGTCTTTGCCATTAGCGGTTGTTTTATATCCATCTTTGTCGGCCAAATGCAGAAGGTTGAACTCAAAACCAGAGTCTGGGTCCACAACAGAACAGGTCTGAAACATCCAGAATGGTTAATTATAAAAACTATTTGTTAATGTAGATCTTTATTGTAAAAAAGATGTAAAAGATAGTTTGAACTCACATTGTTTTTGGTGGTTTTGATGGAACAGGCTGCTCTGGTCTCCCACTTGAAGTTGGCAGTGCAGTTCTGGTTCATCAGGAACTGCGGGCCCATAGACTGAAGAGCGCAGAGCACAAACAGGTTGAGTGATCCACGGAGAACCTCCAGCGTTAAACTGTATTTAAACACCACATTTACTCACGGTTGTTCCTCTGGAGCAGACCAGGTGGATCCGAGTCGTGTAGGAGAGTGTTCGGCCTTCTGACGTGCAAGCAGAACCGTCGGTGAACTCCAGCAGCAGCCGGTCCTGTCCCTCTATGATGGGTCCTCGTTTGGACACCCCCATGTTACTGACCGACACCACCTCCTTTGGAGAACCCTGAGGACAGAAGATTTGATTTAATACTGACTGATAAATGGGTTTAAAACTAAATCCCTACAAAAAAAACATGAAATAAAGTTCACAAACCTGTTAAAAATGATATATGTATAAAACCAATCTGACTGATCATGATTTTAAGAGCATTCACAATTACCGTATTTATTCGTGTATAATACGATCTCATGTATAATACGACCTCATGTATAATACGATCTCATGTATAATACGATCTCATGTATAATACAACCCTCCCCACCTTTTTTTGAACTTAAAAAGCATATAAAATTTAATCCTCAAACTACCTCCAATTTCATCCAGACTTCAAGATTTTTCAGCC
>NW_013954175.1:47838-49423 GCF_001266775.1 Austrofundulus limnaeus
GCTCGGTCACACACTAATGTCATTAGTTTGTTATCATTACTAAGCTGCAGGACTGCTTTTCCCCCTTTTTTTCACATCATTTCGCCTGATGGATCTGTTATTATCTCGCTCTGAAGCGCAGAGGAGTGTCAGAGGTGAGCTCGTTTTAAGTGATTTTCACGACGCGGTCTCATTTCCGGACTCAATAATTTTGTGAATGAAGCCGATATTTCAGTTAAAATACATAAGTAAAAATATTTATCGGAATATAGTACTACCCCCCAACTTTATGGCTTTAATTTTACGTATTATACTTGAATAAATACGGAATGTTTAACTCCATTGAATGTGTTCAGATCACCCAGGATGGATGTTAGTGTTGATTCTGAACATGTTCATCAGATAAAGAGAAAATTYCCACACGTTTTACTGAACTAATGAAGCTACACTTTGGATTATTTTACAAAAAAAAAAATCCAGAGACCTGCTCGATTTCGTATTTCATTTCGCAGACCGATGTGTCTCGGTCACAGCCTGGTACAGGTACGATGGGTCGACATATGTTGATGTAGTACTTCTTCAGGCTCGCCGAATCTGACAGATCCATGGCCATCCAGTTTCTGGTGGAGGTGGAGCGCGACAGGCTGGAGGAGGAACAGGAAACACATCTGGGTTAATAAAAATCTGACCGTTTTATTTTCATTCCTTGTTAGAGGAAAATCTCTGCGTTTGTTGTTTCTCACCTGGATAAGTCGTACTGATCCAGGGTGTTGGGGTCCGTCACCAAACACTCGTGAGCCCTCTGAGGACACGCGTAGGACGTGTACCAGAGGAAGTTGTACGTGTACTTGTCTTCTACCTGTTTTTATCAAGAGCACATTAACGACAAGCCGAGATCATTTCAACAAGAACAGGAAGGAGGAAGGGAGGAGTTTCACCTGGAACTTAGGGTTTCCTGCTCCTGCTTCCGGGTCACAGAGGAAGGAGATGAGAGTGGATCTGAGGGTGTGCTGTGCGTCGTTGTACTGAGATCCATTTCTGTACGTGAGCTGGATCAGGCCGTCGTAGTAGCTCAGACGAGAATTCGCCTCCCCGAGACTCCAGGAACTGCAGACAAACAACAGAAGTTGGTCGTACATGTTTATAACACGTCACCGAGTACAGAAAGGGTGGCACGTCTCACTTTTGTTTCACTTGGCACGCTCCAGCCTTCTCAGGACACGTGTCGGTTTTGACCGGACCACAGACGTTAATGTAGTAGCTGTAGCCGCCATTGGTCAGGTTGTAGAAGCCGCCGTCCGGTTTGGTGAGAGGAGACAAGTCGAAGGAGAAGCCTGCGCAGAAACACGAGTGAGAAAGGAAGATCTCAGAATATTTCACATCTTATGACATAACCAGAGTTGTAAAGTAACTAAGTACAAATACTTTGTATTATTTTTCAGCGTATTTTTTACTTTTACTCATTACATTTTTACACAATAATCTGTACTTTCTACTCACTACATTTTTTTAAAAGGTAAGAAGTAGAAAGTTGTTACTCCTGTTTTATTCCAAGTTGTTATTAGTTTAAAAAATACTATCCTGATAAATTGTGTCTCCTGGATAG
>NW_013954175.1:49959-51907 GCF_001266775.1 Austrofundulus limnaeus
CAGAAATCAATTTAAAGGGTAATCAAATAATTGGTGATGTAATATTTTCCCGATAATTATTACAAAAACACAAAATAAATACAAGTAAGTATTTATATTTGTGTAGCCTTTGTTTTAGGGTTATTTACAAAGTTTGTGTACTCAGACCAGTAATATTTGGGGTCACAAGATTTTGTAATGAATATTTTGTGGGTCAGAAGATAAAAAGTTTGGGAACCACTGCTTTTTACAACACTGGACGTAACTGCCCACAATTTCCCCTAAAGGGCAGAGATGAGATGAAGTTGTGAACAGCGTTGTTATAGTTTACTAGAACAAAATTACGAAAACTGAAATTGAAAATAAAATTGTAATCAACTAAAATGAATAAAAACCATAATGAAATAAAAAAATGTTGATAACTGAAAGTGTATAATCTTTTTACAAAACTAACTAAAACTAGCTGAAGTTATAGCTACAGTATCCTTAGTTTTAGTGTTAGTTTATTTTAAACCGTGTGGACTGATTAAACAAATCTTTTATTTTTCTTCTTATGGTTTTGAGCAGTTACACATTAGCTATGAGCAGCTTACGGCACCTCACGGTTTGTATCATTCATTTACAGTCTGCTGCTGCTCAGTACTAGCCTGCTAAATGATGACAACAAACGTTTGGAGAAAGCGACAAAGTCCAATTTAAGATTTCTTCCAATATGACTTTCAGAAAMATAAAAACAAGTGTCTTGTAGTGGAAACAGGTGATAAAACTGGTGGAAAACTTCCAGGGGAAAAACTGCATGACTCAAGCTCGCACAAGTCGCACAAACTGTGAGTATCTTGACAAGCTAGCTTCTGGCAGTAGTGTTACGTGATTACAGACTGCTTTCACTGGCACCAAAAACTGCTGGTTAGATAACTCACAGGAACACCACAAGCTGGAGGAGGCATTGGCAAATATGTGACCCATCATATCGAAATGAGGATCAAGTCAAATTTGATCAAAATGACCTATTTATATTTTCAGATTCTTGTCTTTAAAAGCTACATTTTGACACCTGGATCATCCTGATATCATAATTAAATCCATATATGACTTAATTTGTCTTGTTGTTTACAATACTACATAAATATTTGGTCTAAATCCTAATTTTATGTCATTTTAATGAGGAATTTTTGATGTCCTTATAAAGAGGAAACCTCACATTATATTTGAATATTGAGATTTACCAGCTAAAAAGAAACAAAACTTTGCTAACTCACAGGGAAAATCTCAACATTTTAAGGCGTTTTTCATCAAAATCAGTTTTTTTTTGTTGCTACTGCTCAAAAAAGTGTTTCAAATTTTTGTTTTATGATTATATTTCAGACAGTCCATTCAAATGATACATTGACAAGGCTTTCATTATTATATTTTGACAAAATGCAATTTTTGTTAACATTTTAGTCAAAACACTATATTTGCCTTTTTCTCCTTGTACCACTTTTGGACTTAATCCTCATTTTGATGTGATGAGTCACATATATAAATGTATAAAAAACTAATACTAGAACTAATTCAAGTTCAAGTTCAGTTTATTTAAATAGCACCAAGTCACAACGTATTTTGTCTCAGGGCAAATGAAAATAATGAAAACTAAACTAAAACTAAGCATTAAAAAAGCAATAATAACTAATAAATACTAGCAAATCCACTCTAAAAACTAATTAAGACTAACTAAATTAAAAGAAACAAGTCACAACGAAAAAACTATTTAGCTATAATGAAAAATAAAAACTATTAAAATCTTGATTGTGAAACCCTTATTACCAACAGTTCCTCTTCTATCATCACTATTATCCAATCCAGATGTGGGCAACAAGGCCAGGTCGTTGAACTGACTAAATACAGTGGTTTGCAAAAGTATTCATACCCCTTGAACTTTTCCATATTTTGTCACATTACAACCACAAACATAAATATATTTCACTGG
>NW_013954175.1:53177-54853 GCF_001266775.1 Austrofundulus limnaeus
CAGTGAAATATATTTATGTTTGTGGTTGTAATGTGACAAAATATGGAAAAGTTCAAGGGGTATGAATACTTTTGCAAACCACTGTATATTACTAACAGAATATGGGAGCATCAGTCCAAGAGATAGACCGTGTTTATCTGCATAAAAAGTACCAGTAAGTTTGATGGTACCCCATAAAAGTACATCCCTTCCAGGTATAAAAAACCCATTTCTTACAAAATAATTTAGAGGGTTGGCATTATTTGTTTGTTTCTAGAATGAAAAACGATGACATTGTACATCTTACCTTATGTTTTTTAATTAGTAGTCTGAAGATATTTTTGTACTGACAGAACAGTTGGGGAAAGTGCAAGACCAGATTTTCAAAAAAAGCTCAAATTTTGACACTTTTTAGCACTTTTTGTGGATGCCAGCTGTAAATAGCTTCATAAGTTCAATATTAGTTACCTGGATTTAGTTAAGCAATCAGTTTCTAAAATTTTGGTACCAAAAAAACAGATCTGAAGCAAAAGATCTGGTGATTATGGTCAGAAATTATCTATAGACATAGTCAAAGTCATGATTTTTAGCATTAATTTTTAATTCTGACTTTGTGTCCAGAAGAAATTTTGTAAGAAATAGTTTTTTTTATACCTGGAAGGGATGTAGTTTAATGGGGCACCATCAAACTTGCTGGTACTTTTCTGCAGATAAACATGGTATAACTCTTGGACTACATGGTCTAKATCATGAATTACTGCAGTCCAAGCAGTGATGTTGGTATTAGTGGAACTAAGGTTTRGAGGTTAGTGAAGCTAATATTTTAGCTAGCTGTGCCCACCACTACCTGTTCCTTCATTTTCTCTTTCTGAAATATTTAAAGTCAGATATWAGGATGGACAAACTGGTGTGTTTGTGTCGTACCAGTCTGAGGGTCCTCCACCACGCAGTTGTCTCCTTGAGTCTTTGAGAGGATGCAGGCAGCAGCTGTGTACCACTCCAACTCATAAACACACGAATCAGGAGAAACTCTAAGGAGGATGGGAGGACTCTCGAAATCTCCTGTTAGTGTAGCAGAAACATAAAAACGTTAAAAAGCAGCTCTAATGTAAAAACTAAACAAAGATAAGCCTCAGAAATGATCAAACCTACACAAAAACAATGTTTTATGTAATGCTGGGTTGCAGATGACGTAGTATTGACGTCACGACATGCAGACGGGGAGCAGGACGTAAATGTAGCCCCATGTCCTTCAGTTTCAATGTCAAAATGCCTAAATTCTGTGCCGTGTACAGTTGTTGGAACCGCTCCAATTGAGAAAGAAAAAAGTTTTTTTTGTGTTCCGAAAGTAGCGTGTCAGAAAAAAMAGACGATAAAAGTGGATCAACAATCTACGGCTTAAAACAGGAGGTGCAGAAACAAACACAGCAAGAGTTTGGAGCGATCACTTTCTAACACGTAAAGATCGTATCGTTTAAATCCTTTTTTCAGATATTTTATTGTGCATGTACTTGAATTTGGGTTTACAGAAGCTAAATTAATTATTTTCAAGTAGATCCAGCACATAGGAATAACAGGGGTTAACTTGTTACTAGCATTAGCGACAGGGGTGTCACTAGGTTTTAAGGACAAGGGGGCCTTAGCCCCCAAGAGACGCACAGAATTTTTGTATATTAAATTTGTATTGTGTATGTATG
>NW_013954175.1:56429-57341 GCF_001266775.1 Austrofundulus limnaeus
ACAGAACAAAATAACTTGAAAATACATTTTTTTTATTAGTTAGACTGATTTATTTTTAAAAATTACTAGAAAAAACAGTTATTTTATTTGTTCAAGCTCATGTAATCATTTAATTATGATTACTGTTCATTCTACATATTTGAGCACTTAGTGAATTACATTTTTCACAGAGCAGTTCTGTCACAAATAAACAAGAAGTGAAGAATGAAAGATGTAAACTTGTGATAAACTACAGAAACATTTGAAACACGCTCACCTGGAGAACATGGTGCTGTTCTCCTGGTGAGGATGAGGAGGTCAACGTTAAACGGAGATTCATCMTTGCTTTAATATGGGACAAACAAATGTTAGTGAACAGTGAATTTGACGCACAGCGGTGCACCAGGCGGTCTCGCCAGCAATGCAGGGGTTTATATTTGGTGCTTATGTTATTGTAGTAAAATAGAACATGTGGCAGAACACTTCATAACTTGTGAAATGTTGTAGGATAGGAGAGCAAAAGCATGACGGACGAACAAACTGAATGTTGCGTGCAGACTTTACACGAGGAGCTTGGTCACATCATTGAAGATTTCTGTTGGATAACGGCGCTCTGGGCACAAATATTTTATATAAAGTTAAGTTTTATAGACCAAAGTCCAGGAGCGAAATGAGGCAGGAGAGGTTTCACTCAGGACTGACCACTGCTGCTTTACTGATCCGCCTCTGCTCCAGTCTGATTGGACAAAAGTGCTCTGGGGTTTGTTTCATTTGTTGAAAGTAGTGGCACGTTTAGGGGTAGACTGGGCGGCTTTAACAAGACCGCAACAGAAAACAACCAGAGTTGTGTTTTTTTTCCCCCCCTTACAGATGACAGAAATCTTTCCTGGCTAGGACTGCCACGATTAATCGATTAATCGATGACTAATCGAT
>NW_013954175.1:59724-60814 GCF_001266775.1 Austrofundulus limnaeus
TTAAGACAATATTATAGTAAAACATCAAAATACAATCATATTAGTATTGTAAACACTGAACTATTGACATTAAATATAAAAAAACTATGGTGCAGTACCAAGTTGAGTACAGCTGGGGGCAGTATTAGACAATTACAAGGCCCCATTGACTCCCATTATATGAATTTGGAATAAAGTTTAAACATTAATATTTCAAAAAACTACAAGTTGTACAGGTACCAAAAGGCATAGCCATCATTTGGCACAGGACCTTTACAGATGGAAATTACAATGGCAGCTGCAGGACAAAGTATGCAGGAGGAGAAGCATGGCAAAATTGAGATGACTTGGATGGGAAACGAATCACAATAGTGTGCATTGCATTGGCAATGTACACTGATTATGTTTCTTATCTTTAAAATAAACAGTTTGTTTTAAATAAAACTCTGGGCAGAGTAGAGAGCTGTGTTGTGATGGACAATTATAGCAGAAAAGATCCTTTAAAAGGTAACAAAAACCACAATAACACACATGGACTAATCTTACCGTAGTGTCTGGTTCTGATATCTTCCAGCCACCTTCATTAAGTCTCCAGATGTCTTCACCTGGCATGATGAAATGAAAGGATCGTTCCCACATTCTTCAGTGTTGATCTTTCCACACACYTTCAGGTAGAAGGTGTAACCCCCAGCTGCACTGCTGGGGTCAGAGAAGGCAAAGTACGGAAGGTCTGAGGCTAAATGAAAAAAAAAAATCACAAGAAATCATTCAGACATCTTTATATTTAACCAATTCAACTGTTTCACTCTCACAATTAAAACAATGAGACCATCAGATAAAAACTTTAGTACATTTTCACACAACAGTGTGGGAATAAACTTTTCAACCATGCTGAAGAATGATTCTAACATTTAGGACACAAGTAGAAAATAATGCATAGTTTGGGTCATATGGAGGAACCAAAACTGGCATCATTAAAAATATAAATGTATAACAGTACATGGCCCAATAAATAAATACATTTAAAATGCACCAATTAATTTAAAAAAGTTGTTTCATAACTTAAATGACATATTTATTTTCCAGCTTAGTTCCAACAAATTATATATTT
>NW_013954175.1:61814-63306 GCF_001266775.1 Austrofundulus limnaeus
ATATATATATATATATATATATATTGTTTCCTTTGACTTGAGATGCATTTGTGTCTCTTAAATTTCTTTTATTTTTTTATTTTCCCCCACAAGTCTTTATTTCCATGTGTTTTTACATTTTTCTGTCTCCTGTTTTTAACTTTACCTTTTGCACTTCTGTGCACAGCACACATACATGCATGTTCCATTCAAAGCGAAATTAACAGATTTTCCAATGATATAAGATTTATTGCCAAGCATTGTTGTTACAACAAAGAAACAATGTACTAAACACTAATTTCCTTACTTTATATGCTAATATATGGGCACAGTTAGCTAGCTTGTTGCCCAGGTTTGACTCCAGTTTTCTCTCGAAGACCAAAAACATTAATTTAACTGGCATCCATCCGTTTATACCAATTATTATAAATGAAATTACACAAAAAATGTAACCCAAATTTGCCTTTGTTTTATCAAAGGTAAAAAAAAATCCCAGAACAATTACTTAAAATAGGACTCAATAATAATCAATATGAGAAAAACATGGTGCAGATGTTATCACTTGTTTTTGAAAACCTTTGCCCAATTATATTAGGGCATTTGAAAGCTTCCCAACAACACTGTAGATTGATTTAAAAGGTGTTTTCCCCATGTTTAGGGTCAAAGTGATAGTTACTGAATTTAAAAAAACAGAACCACCTACAGGTCTGAGTGAGAGGTGTGAGGTCTATAGAGATGTCATGCTGTTTGCTGGTCAGTTTGCAGGTGTGACTCTCCAGGTAGTCTCTGTGACAAGCATATTCAGTCACCCACTCCACCTCGTAGCGACAGTTTGACTCGGCTATCATCTTAGGAACGCTGCCCTAAAAAATACGACATAAAAAATAAAATGGGAAGAATTAGAGGTAACTATTTCCAGGATATAAAACTGGTTCATTCGACAGTTTAGCTGTGAAACCAACCAAATGTCTGCTGGATGGACAGATGAAGGTGATGTTGACGGTCGGTTTGTGTTCGCCACACATTTCCGGTGACGAGTCTGAACTTAATTCATACTGTAGCCTCAACCTGAAGAGGAAACAAGTAAAAATCAAACTATTTTTGTTTTTTTTTTTATTAGAAAGAACTTCAAGATAAAAGTCTGCTAAACAAATTAAGACATAAAACTATCCAAGCATCATCTAAACCAGTGGTTCTCAAACTTTTTACCTTCTGATCCACAAAATATTCATGGCAAAAACTTGTGACCCCAAATATTACTGGTCTGAGTACACAAACTTTGTTAATAACCCTAAAAACACAGGCTTTTTGACAATCTAAACAGCTTGTACACAAATATAAAAACTTTTTTATACTTATTTTGTGTTTTTGGAATAGTTATAGGGAAAATATTACATCAGCAATTATTTTGTTACCCTTTAAATTGATTTCTGGAGATTATCCAAGGTGCTTCATGACCCATAATTGGGTCCCAAGCCCATCTTTGGGAACTAAAGTGCAGTGGTTCCCAAAC
>NW_013954175.1:64306-65992 GCF_001266775.1 Austrofundulus limnaeus
GATAAACACACTTATTGTGAAGGTATACATCCTGCTGACTGTTGCTTTGGGTCACGGTTCTGATTTCCCACAATGCTTTGTGTCTGCTTATGTAGCAGGAAGGCAACAGCAAAAACAGTAAACGTTTGTAATCCGTACTAAAATTTTGTATGTATTGATTTATTTTACTTTACAATRGGAGCTCCTTTTTTTAAAAAAAAAAGTTTAAACGCTGGAGCTCAATACTTGATGTAACTGGTCGAGGCAACGGGGTTAGAGACGCAGAAATGATTTAAAGATGTTATGCTGATGAAGACTGACATCTAGTGGTCAACTGGAGCAACTACATGGAAAACTTTAAAATCCATGCTCTTATTTTGAAGTGAAGATAGTTTCCTGTTCTCCGTGCTTTCGTTTCCCGTCACAAATCAAATCCGTCATGTACCCAGAATGCATCGCTTCAGTTTTCCAATAAACAGTTTTAAAATTACTTTATTGATGCTTCTTTAATGAAAAATCTACAACAAACAAAAGAAAAAGACCAAGAAGCAGCCGAACTAGCAAACCTCAACAACTTTTTAATTTTTACACCAGGAGCTAAAGGTCTGTTTCAGGAAATCACATCCCCAGCAATCGGCGGTTGTAGAATTAAGCTGTAAAAGAGTTCATACACCACTAGTTGGCAGTGTTGTGCATATATTGTACATGAATTGTTGTCAGCTAGTAAGTGTCAAATTGAACTTGAGCTTTAAAATGAGCTTCCTCTAGTTTTTCTATGGCATAAGCGTTTTTGAAGTTGCGYACCTAAATATTTTCATAAGCGCTTTAGAAACTGCGGAGCTAAATTTTGAATTAGCGCTGCCCACCACTGTGTATTKCAGTAAAAACAGTTTTTGAATAGCCAGACTGTACATTCTGTGCATTAGATTAAACTTTTCACCCCTCAGTAGCCGTTACAGCCCTTAAAACTCCACTTTATCTTTATCAGACAGAAAACGGTCTTGAAAAGTTACAGGATTTGTAAATCTATTCTAGAAATTTGTTCCACCTTCGCTCAGGGACTTGCTGAGACTTCGGCAGATGTTTATGTAGAAGTCGATGCCGTCGTCGTTCCCGTCATCCACCGCYTATCCATCGGTCAGTTTGATCAGAGGGTTCAGGTCGTGCTTCTTACCGTCAGAGTCGAACGCATAGCAGGGCACCTGCACAGAGAGGAGGAGCGTTAATGCTCACCTGCACAGAGAGGAGGAGCCTTAATGCTCACCTGCACAGGTAAATTAAGGTTTTACAAGCTGCTAATGTTGTATTTAAGGATTATGACAGATGTTAGGCAAAGAGATTCAACATTTAGTTGCACAATTATCTTAAATAAAAGATCAAAAAGAGAAATTACATTCATCAGTCCGGCAAAGAAGTTACATTCTCTACAATTTTGCGCAATTTTGACCAATATCAACAACTTTTCTGTAAATTCGACAAATTAGCTTTGCTTCATTTTTATTTATTTTATTTAACCTTTATTTCAACAGGCAAAACATTAAGAATAGTTTCTTAATTACAATGTTGACCTGAGAGTGCAAAAACACTTAAAACACTTAGGGTGTATTCAGACCAGGAAAGTCCTTTGGTCCAATTGTTTGGTCTGGACCAAAAATGGACTTTATTTTTTTTCGTTTGGTGCGGTTTGCATTCACATTGTGCTTTTTT
>NW_013954176.1:0-1761 GCF_001266775.1 Austrofundulus limnaeus
ATACAAGTTTCACTTTTTAAATGGAATTACTGAAATAAATTACTTTTTCATGACATTCTAATTTTATGACCAGCACCTGTATGCTCACATTCCTGCACTTCAATGCCTACTTTACACTTTACAAGAGACTATTATTTAATCCTGTTGGAAAATTAACTGTTCAAGTTTGATTGCACTCAGTGTCATTTTTTAATTTTTTTATAGTTTAGCTAATTAGCTACAATTATTCTTCTACCTCAGGTCTTGTTAATGTTTTTTGCTTAATGCAAAAATCTGGAGTTAATGTAAACTACTGTTACTATTGTTAAAATGGCACTTTTTTATTGCCAGAGAATTATATGGACTGATAAAATTGTACCAAGTTTTTGGTGGTCTTTCAGAAAGTGACCTAAAGCACTTATTTTGATTTTTGGATTGCATGATTGCACTATTTATTTTTACTTGAATTATTTAATTTTGCTGGTCACTGGAGAGACTGAAGTGAAACTGTTAATTAACATAAGCATCAGAGATCCCCTATTTAAATATATGAAACAAAGGTTTTTCCAGGGCATAGATTTTCTTCTTTAGAGAAATAAAAATGAGTTCAAAGTAACCCCACAATCTTACTAGATTAACAACTGCTTAAGAACTATTCATACATTTATTTCTGAAAGATTACAAGCAGAAACATTTATTTAAGTCAGAGAGCATAATAACAAAAAAACTATTCACATTTAACATAAAGTGTACCTTTTGCAAAAGTTCAAGTGCAAACACAATAATAATAAAACAGAATTAACTGTGCAAAAGAGATTTTACTCTTTATAGCACCTGATTACTCTGGATTTCCTTTAAGGAAACTTCAGTCAAAAGACAAAAAAAACAATCAACCAACTCTACCTTTCTCACTCCTCTGCACCAGGCCAGTTGTTGAGACAAACAAGTTCATAAACATTTTCAGATGACAAAGAAACTCTTTTTCTGTACAACATGACAGGCAAGAGAAAATAACCTTTCACAAAGGACAGACGTTGCAGGTGTGGCCAAGTACTTCTGTGCAGTAAAGGCCAGTCCCCTGTATGCTCCTGTGTGTTAGGACCACCACTCTAAGGGGCAGGCATCTGTACTGATAGTGGGCTCCGTTTTGTAGCGAGACAAAGTGTTCTCAAATGACTTTTCATCTTCTTCAGAGTCAGACTCTGATGAAGCAGGCACACTTTTTCTTTGGTGGCTCTGATGTTGCATCCAAAGGTTTCTTTGCAGCATCCTGGCTTTCTTTAAGCAAATGAAGGATTGAGACCCACACCTCATCCCTCTCAAGTCTGGGTATGCTCTTCAGATCTTTGAATCTTGGATCTAATGCAGTAGCAATCTTCAGATATGCAGTGTTGGCATTTTGCTTGCATGCCTCCTGGTCTGCTTTAAGTGTAGACTTGAAACTGACCACGTAGACAGGATCATCATCTGAGCTGTCCATCACCTGAGAAAGATGGCAAAAAGCAGGTAGGACAGAAGAGCAGGAAACACACTTTTGTCCTCCGAGAATTTCAGTCACATACCTGTAACAACAAAAAGTCAAAAAAAATTTATTCAACTCATATTGCATTTACTTAACTAGCATAACCTGTCTTTTACATATACGGGTTATTAACACAAACATTTTTTTTCTTAAAACAGGAAATTATAAATAATATAATTATTTGGGCGAGCAGATGGGCAGGCGGCCAGGAGATCAGATGGACGGGCGGATGGGCAGGGGGGCGGGCGTGCGTACGGGCG
>NW_013954176.1:9339-10376 GCF_001266775.1 Austrofundulus limnaeus
GTCTTTATTTTACAGTTAAAATAAATGTTTATCAAATAAAGTTTAATGTTACAACTAATCGGGGATCCCTTTAAACTCCAACAACTAAAACAGCGACACTTCCTGTTGTAAAGAGGTAGTGCGCGCTCCTGCAGCAGCTGATCACTTTGTCAGACCATGACTTTATGGCACGACATCAGCAACTCCTGAGCACACGTGAACCAACAAAAGTACACTTACTGCTTGTTGCACCATCCGCCATGTCCTCCGGTGGTTCCATCTCTTTACTGGCACCTGATTTGTTGCTGGTAGCGCCAGTCCGCATAACTTTTTGACTGGATTTAGAATAGAATATCAATTCTACTAAATTAAAATTAATTAATTAAATTTTAATTAAATCTAGAATAGTTCCTGGAGAAACTGTGAGAGGATTGCTATGAATTTCAGTGAAAAAAAAAAGATTTGTCAACTGGAACAGTGAGCATGTGAACACTTTTAATAAAGAAACAAGTCATAAAATTAATACAAAAAAATCATTTTAGCTTGTAAAATTTCCTTTTAAACTCTTCTAATAAGGCAGCCATTTTGAAATTCAGAGCAGGAAAGTAGTGAAATGAAGGACTTTTAATGAGTCTGTAAACACGTCAGAGGCTGATCAGGTTCTGTTAAACTGAAGGCATCATCACGGTGAGATAAAATAATTATTACAACTTTAAAATAAAAAAGTGTCACAGCTGTGAACAAATGGCTCAAAATGTTCTGGAAAAGCTCAGTCCTGAAGCACCTGCTGCACTCACATTCAACCTGCAGACCTTTGGCTCGCTGGTGTCACCTGGGGTCACACCTGGAGTCACCTAGAGTCACACCTGGAGTCACCTGGAGACACCTGATGACACACCTGGAGTCACCTAGAGTCACACCTGGAGTCACCTGGAGACACCTGATGACACACCTGGAGTCACCTAGAGTCACACCTGGATTCACCTGGAGACACCTGGAGTCACCTGGAGACACCTGATGACACACCTGGAGTCACCTAGAGTCACACCTGGAGTCAC
>NW_013954176.1:12299-24154 GCF_001266775.1 Austrofundulus limnaeus
ACCTGGAGTCACCTGGTCACACCTGGCATCACCTGGAGTCACCTGGTCACACCTGGCATCACCTGGAGTCACCTGGTCACACCAGGAGTCACCTTGTCACACCTGGAGTCATCTGGAGTCATCTGGTCACACCTGGAGTCACCTGGTCACACCTGGAGTCACCTTGTCACACCTGGAGTCACCTTGTCACACCTGGAGTCACCTTGTCACACCTGGAGTCATCTGGAGTCACCTGGTCACACCTGGAGTCACCTGGAGTCACACCTACAGTCACCTGGAGTCACACCTACAGTCACCTGGAGTCACCTGGTCACACCTGGAGTCACCTGGTCACACCTGGTCACACCTACAGTCACCTGGTCACACCTACAGTCACCTGGTCACACCTACAGTCACCTGGTCACACCTGGAGTCACCTGGTCACACCTGGAGTCACGCCTACAGTCACCTGGAGTCACACCTACAGTCACCTGGAGTCACCTGGTCACACCTGCAGTCACCTGGTCCACCTGCAGTCACCTGGTCACACCTGCAGTCACCTGGTCACACCTGGTCACACCTGGAGTCATCTGGTCACACCTACAGTCACCTGGAGTCACAACTACAGTCACCTGGAGTCACCTGGAGTCACCTGGTCACACCTGGAGTCACCTGGTCACACCTGGAGTCACCTGGTCACACCTGGAGTCACCTGGTCACACCTGCAGTCACCTGGTCACACCTGGAGTCACCTGGTCACACCTGGAGTCACCTGGAGTCACCTGGTCACACCTGGAGTCACCTGGTCACACCTGGAGTCACCTGGTCACACCTGCAGTCACCTGGTCACACCTGCAGTCACCTGGTCACACCTGGTCACACCTGGAGTCATCTGGTCCTGTGCTGCAGACTGAGCAGCCCCGCCCTCTGCTGGTATTGGTTGTCTTTGGCCTCAGAGATCTTAGCAGACAGATCCAGAGTCTTCTCAAAGAAGTTCACCAGCGACTGCTCAGTCAGCAGCGAGGCCAGGATCTGAGCGTAGCTGACCGTCCACTCGCTCTCTGCAGCTGGACCTGTGCTGCTGTCCACGGCCTCAGAGCGCCTCGCTGCTGTCACCTCCTCCTGACTGCTGACCTCTGAGCCCTTCGTCTGTCGGTGACTGGCCTCACCGATTTGCAGCACCAGACTGGTAACAGTGGCGATGGCCTGGAAGAGGAGGTTCTCCTCCGGGTCATTGTGGAACATGCTGTAGAGCGTCTTGCAGAACTGGATGAACTCTCTCTGCGGGATGTGAACAGGATGTAAATGTGTCTTTAGAAGCACAGACTGTCTAATAGCCTATATGCCACGGTCATTAATGACGTATTTCTGGTAAAATTTTTGCCACGCTCCTCCCTTCCACTTCCTGCTTACTGCCTTTGTTTTTAGCGTTAGCTGCTAGTACTAGTCCGTGAAAAAGTCACAAAAGTTAAAGCATCTGTGATCTACTGGTATAAAACATGAGTTCTGTTGTGTGTCGTTGTGTCCACTAACCAGCAGGTACAATATAGAGTAGTTAGTTTTTATCCTTTTTCCTCTTGATGAGGAGGTGACAGCTGTGGATCATAGCATTACAGGGAAAACTTATCTTTAAAAGCTCACGCTTGTGTTTGTAATCAGCATTTCTAACCTGAGGATATTCAAGAGTCAGCATCAGAAATGAGAAGATGGAGGTTACAAAAGAGAAATGTACATTTATCCCCTTTTACTGCCAAGACCAGAGAGGAAAGACCTCCTCACAGCTAGCAGGAAGCTAACACAGCAGCCGGTACAGGTAGGTGTGTGTGTGTGTGTGTGTGTGTGTGTGTGCGTGCGTGCGTGCGTGCGTGCGTGCGTGCGTGCATTTGTGTTATACAGAGTATGAAATGTTTTTAGGCCACTTTGTCATGAGTTTTATGCAAAAGTAAAACCTTGTCAGAGTGTATATTACAGCGTAGACTAAAATCGAGTGACGAGCGCCCAACCTCCTCCTGATAATCATGTTTTCAGTTCACTAACGTCGGGGAAAACGATCCAAACCATACAAGTACCCATCAATTTAAAGCCCAGACTCTGCTCTTTCCAACAATATAAGTGTCACAGCTCTACGTGAAAAATTCACAGAACAAGCAGCCAAGGAATAGTGAAAAAGGTTAAATTCTGGAACCATAAACACAAACGTCTTTCCTTTGTTTTTATGTCTTTAATCCACTTTGGAGTGATTTTTTTCCACTTGTCTGGACCTGTACGTCTCCTGTGTTAATGTTGGTACATGTAATATGATAATTCTGTACTGTGGAGGTCATTAAGAGTCGTCAGGTGAAAAAATCTTTTTGCTAGCACTGTGTTAACCGTGAACCGGAAGTGATCGGAGTGGCACCAATTGCTGGGCCGGATGTCCGTGGCATATAGACTATTTCAGGTGTGTGGCAAAACTCACCTGATTCATGAGCGGCAGAGGTTTGTCCACATCCTTCTGCTTCTCTTTGCTGAGATCCCGCAACATCTGCTTCAGCTGCTCCTGGTAATCTCTGACTTCCTCGTCCCCCCCTGAAACAACAGCTTTGCTCTAATTAAATGGCCTCCACATACTCCATCTGAACTGCGCAGATCAACTCTCATTGTCACAGTGTTGCAGTGAGAATTGCCTCATTCAGTCTGCTGCTTCAAGTCTTCAAGTCCTTCTTGTCACAACAGAACTGTTCACCCCCTACGCATGGTCAGACAATTGTGGACGTGTGTTTTTAATGCTGAACGTCAGTGGTGGGTGGTGCTATTCTAAACACTGGTTCAGTTTCATTGCTTCCTGACTGTCAGTGGCAGTTAAAGTGGGTATGTTCTCTCGCGCTCTGCACAGGTCGAGATTTAATGTAAACAAAGTCGCAAACGTGACACGTAGCTCACCTGAGCATGAGTCTATAAATGACATGCAGGTGGTTACGTTCAGTCTCTTTGATCTTCTTGCGGTTTACCTGGCGTGCTTTGCAGGTTAATCGCTCCCGTAAGTCTGTGTTTCAGATCTTATCGGCTTCTGCAGGTCCTGAGAGGTAAGCACACATTTGTGTGGTTTAGCATCATCCTGCCTGTGACTTTTAGTCGGAGTGCTTTTAGCCCTCTAAGGCTGTGGTTGGCGTGTCTTAAGTTTTGTTTGTCGTAGTAGGAAGCGTGGTGGGTGTGTCCACGTTCGGATGATTCTGCTTCCAGCTTCGAAGGTGCAGGCTTGCATTTCCTCCACCCTGTCTCCAGGTGGGGAGGAGCGCGCAGCCGGTGAGCGGCCCAGGTTTTCTGACCGCATTCTGTGTTTCACAGCTCTCATTTGGACACCTTGACTCTGAACGCGCTCTTCAATTTCATTGAAGCTCTCGCTCAGTTTGCCGGATCGGCACGCACGTGCATGTGTGAGTTGCGCTCCTCAGTTATACTGAGGTTCTCACTCAGTTTACCTGACCAGAGGTGCAGTTAAAAAAATAACAATTAAGACTGATCACGTTCTTCAGTTTTATTGAAGTTCTCGCTCAGTCTACCTGACCAGTGGCAAAATTAAAGACTCTGATCGCGTTCTTCAGTTTTATTGAAGTTCTCGCTCATTTTTGGTCTGTGCATGCCTGCAATTTCCACTTCTGTGTTGGAATGACGGGATGCAATTCATGTAGGGCTCCCCTCCAGGTGGAGGACGGCAATGATCTGTGTCCCAAATGCCTGGGTGTGGGCCATCTCAGAGAGGCTCTGACTGACCCGTGCATTAACTACAGTATCTTGCCCTTCTCTGTAAGGGAGGACAGGCTGCGTCAGGTTGAGGGCCTCCTATTTTATGACAAACTACCGCCCTCAGGGATGCCTCTACCGTGTTCCAGGAGGCGAAGGGAGGCACCGATGGAAGAGCGCCGCGGTCCTAGAAGGAAGAAACTGCGACTAGAGCGTCCATCTCAGCAAGAAGTTGATTCTCTGAAGGCTGAGGTGGAGCAACTCAAAGCTCTGTTGGCAGCTCCAGTCCCTGTACCTGCTTCCCAGACATCATCCTGGGAGTCACGGGAGGATCTGGAGGAGGATATGATCTCCGTGAGGGCCTTCAATTCAGAGTTTCAGGCCCTCGGGGAGCAGAGGGACCCCTCTCCAAACCTTCAATATCAGGAGAGGGAACCCCTGAGTATGGAAGGTATTGATGGTTCAGGAAATTCCCTCAGGAGTTCAGTTAGCTCTCACTCAGGGGAGGAACCATGCCAGCTGCGAGCAATTATCATGGCAGCTTTGGCCAGGGTTGGTCTGGATGATGCTCCGGTGGCCCGTCCCATGGGGAACCCTTTTTTCCACCGGGCTCCAGCGGTCCCTCCATTTGAGGTTCCACCATCTCCAGCCTTCTTGAGGGGCTCCAGTGCTGCTGGGATGATCCTAGGCGCTTCTCCCACCACGGCAGGGATGCGAGAATCCTGGCAGCCGTGCGTAATCCTGAGAGTCATGGTCTGGGTTGCATGCCCCCCAGTCGATCACTGTATCGCCTCATTGGTGCTCTCTCCAGATGAGGCGCTAAAGGAGAAGGCTCGCTGTCTAAGCGCAACTTTTTGTGCCAAGTCTACGATATTGTCGCCCGCATGGCACGCATTGGCAATTCACAGTCTGTTCTTTTGTTGGCACAGTCCCAGATGCTGCAGCCGGGTATGGCGGGGGCAGCACTTGGTGACACGAATGACACAGCCCTTCAAGCCTTTGGGCTTATGTCTAGGGAGCTTGGTCGGTTGATGTCCACGCTGGTGGTCACACGACGCCAGGTTTAGTTGGCTCAAGCTCTGATCTCTCATTACTGAAGGCAGACCTTGTGTAGGCTGCCAGTGGGTCCTGGTCAGCTGTTCGGGTCGGAGGCCAAGAGGGCGCTGGAGCGCCGTCGGCAATCCAGTCATGCCTCAGAAGCTTGGGGTGGGCATAGTGCGGCCATGGGATCCCCCGCTCCACAAAAAAGACGGCGTGATGTGCGAGAGCTGCTATGTCAGTTTTGGACTGTCACCCAGCAGAGACGGGCCGTGGCAGGTGCATGGCGTCTGCCTCGGGCGGAACAGTCTACACTTTATGGGTCTCCAGCAGGGCAACAGAGAAGTCGGCGGCCGCCCAGAGGCCGGAGCTGACGTCAGACTACATCCTGAGGGCTGCAGGCCGATGGCGGGACGGTTTTCACAGCTGCACCTGACCTACTGGGAGGCCCATTGCAGAAATGCATGGGTTTTAAGAACCATGTCTGAAGGGTACAAGTTGCAGTTCTGCCGTCGGTCCCCACCCCCATCAGGGGTCAAGGTGACTTCGGTCCCAGATCCTGCACAAGCTCTGGTCTTGTTGCAGGAAATAGAAACCCTCCTAGAAAAAATGGCCATAGTGGTGGTTCCGCCACATTTACGGGCCAACGGGTTTTATTCAACCCATTTCCTAATCCCAAAAAAGGACGCTTCCCCGCGGCCAGTGTTGGAAGCTGAACCGTTTTTTGAAGGTTCTACCGTTTTGCATGCTCCGCACATGCGACGTCCTTCAGACAATCAGTCGAGGAGAGTGGTTCACCTCGATAGATTTAAAGGACGTGTACTTCCATGTCCCAATCTACCCAGAACACAGGAAGTACCTGCGGTTTGCCTACTGTGGCGTCGCCTATCAGTTTACAGTTCAACCATTTGGGCTCACCCTGGCCCCTTGGATCTTCACGAGGTGCATGAAGGCAGTCTTGAGCCCTCTGTGCTTGTCAGGATTAAAAATCCTGCCTTACATCGATGACTGGCTCGTCTGCACCCCGTCATTGCAGGAGGCAGATCGGGCAACATCCAAAATTCTGGCACATGTCGAGGCCCTGGGAATGACCGTGAACCTCCAGAAGAGTTCTCTGATCCCGGCTCAGTAGGCGTTCTTTATTGGCATAGCCCTGGATTCGATGGCCATGCTGGCTCGACCCACCCCAGAGAGAATAGACAGGATCCAGTCTCTGCTCCAGTCTTTTCGTGTGGGAGCAGCACCCCCAGTCCAACAGTGGCTGAGACTGTTGGGGATGCTGTTGGCCGCCAGCTTTCATACCTCTGGGGCTGCTTCATCTCCAGCCCTAGCAAAGGTGGTTCAGTGGCCTCCACAAGGACCCCTGGTTGCGTCGGTGGGTCAAGGTGCGGGTTACACCCAGCTGCGCAGCTCTTCTTCGTCGTTGGAGAGAGAGAGTATGTGGATACAGCATGGGGTCCCCCTCGGCGCAGTCCCGGTGAGACGTGAGGTGGTGACAACAGTTGCATCGCCCCAGGGGTGGGGGGCGATATGGCAGTGCAGGTCTGTTCAAGGGCGATGGAACCCTCAACAGAGACATCTCCACATCAATGTCCTAGAGTTGAGGACGATTTATTTGCCACTGAAGCACTTCTCAACCATTCGAGGGCAAACATGTTCTTATTCGAATAGACAGCACCTCAGCATTGTTCCACGTCAACCATCAGGGTGGGACCAGGTCACTGCAATCCCTGAGGGAGGCCCAGAGTCTATGGACCTGGGCGTACCCTCGTTTTGCTTCCGTCAGAGCGATGCATCTGTCTGGGACAAGGAACTCTGTCGCAGACAATCTGTCCCGCCAGAGGTTTCCTCCATGGGAATGGAGGCTGCATCCTCAGGTGGTTCAGAGGATCTGGGATCGGTTTGGCAGGGCCCAAGTGGATCTTTTTGCCTCAAGGAGCAATACACACTGCCCCTGGTGGTTTTTCCTGGCAGAGGTCAGCTCCCCACTGGGGATGGATGCCCTTGCCAACATGTGGCCCGCCGGTCTGCTGTATGCCTTTCCCCCATTTCTACTGCTTCTGCCCACTCTCCACCGAGTGGGACGGTCGATGCAGAGAGTTGTTCTGGTGGCTCCCAAGTGGCCCATGAGAGTCTGGTTCCCTCTGCTCCTCAGTCTGCTGGATGGGGAGTCGTGGCGGCTTCCGGTCAGGGGGGACCTCTTATCCCAGATGGAGGGGAAGGTCTGGCATCTGTCTCCAGGTCACCTTCTCCTCACTGTGTGGCCGCTGAGGGGGGCTGGCAGCCTATAGCAGGTCTGAAGCCTTCCATTTAGCAAATAATCCAGAATGCCAGAGCGCCATCCACAATGAGGACTTACACTCATTGTTGGCAGTTTTTCAGAATGGAGCAGGCACAAGGGGGGTGGATCCAGTTTCTTGTTCCTTGCAGGACATCCTGAGGTACCTACAGGGTCTGTTTGATGCTGGACAGGCTGCATCAACCCTGAAGGTGCACTTAGCTGCCATCTCGGCTAATCATGGAGAGATCTATGGCAGACAAGAAGGGGCACAATATTGGGTGACACAGTTTCTCCGTGGTGCAAGGAGGCTGTATCCACCCTTACAGAAGCCTGCGGCAACATGGGACCTTCCACTGGTGTTAAAGGCCCTTAATGGACCTCCTTTTGAGCCAATGTGTGCAGCCCCTTTAAATCTGGTGTCTCTGAAAACTGCCTTCCTTTTAGCAGACAACGCCTAAACGAGTCAGTGAGCTCCATGCTCTTGCCATCACCCCTACCTGCCTGCGCTGGAAGGCAGACGGGTTGGGGGTAACATTATGGCCGAACATCCCCTTTCGTCCCAAAGTTCTGCCTCCGGGCTATATAAACACAGTCATCGAGCTGGGGGCATACTGTCCTCCCCCATTCCACTCTGAGGAACAGAGGTTGGCAAACATGCTGTGCCCAGTTCAGGCATTGAAGCTGTACATCGTGGCTACGAGGGCTATTCGGCAATCAGACCAGCTGTTTGTGTGCCATGGTGGGAAGAATAAGGGGTGCGCCCTGTCAAAACACAGGCTGTCGAATTGGGTTGTTGGTGCCATTGCGCTAGCTTATTAATCTGTGGGGGCTGCTGCCCCCTCTGGGATTGTATGCCACTCTACCAGGAGTGTGTCTACATCCTGGGCAGCGATGAGGGGCATGCCACTGGGAGACAACTGTGTGGCAGCGTCCTGGGCTACATCATGCACGTTTCTACCGCCTTAATATGGGCCACGAGTCCACTCTGGCCGCGGTGATCCTGCCTCTGGCTTCCTCTACCTCCTAAGGTGGTGAGTACTGCATCCCTCATGACATTGCTGGCATAAGTCATCCACTTTAACTGTCACTGGCAGTCAGGAAGGAATGAAACAGAACGGAAGTTACACTGTAACTAAGGTTCTGTGAATTCCTGGATGACTGCCAGTCACACTGGTCACTAGGAACTTCTTCCAGTGAGAAGATCCTAGGAGACCAAACGTAACCACCTGCATGCTATTTATAGACTCACGCTCAGGTGAGCTACGTGTCACGTAGGCGACTTTGTTTATGTCGTGGCAAGAATGGTCAGAAACACGGCGAAAAGGTGTTAGAAAGACAAATAGTCTTGCGGGTATGATCATAAGTCATTTATTGATGGGCAGACATGAAACAGAAAGCAATCAGGAAGTCTGTTAGATCCTGCCGACAACGCCAACTGTTATGGCAATATTTATTTAACAACAGAGACAGAAATACGCTGGTCCAAGAATGAAGGTACTCCGTGGGATGATCAGCTGAGTTTTATTGCAACAACAGGAAACACAGAGAACGTGGCCTATCTCTGTGCCTCTGCTTCTCTCTGTCAGTCTCTCCACACTGCTGTTGAACACTGTTCACTGCCGAACTCTGTTGCACACTGTGTCTCGAGAGGCCTCATATACAGCATTCTGTCATCTAACATCGTGTGAGAATGAACAACCAATCATAACCTGCCCCATCCTGATACACGGAAATAGGTCAACTCGATGATGACGTCCGGAGGATATCACAAGATATGAAAAGTGGACAGTGTCAAGGTGATACAGAAATAAGTATTCCACAACAGTTTACATTAAATTTCGACCTGCGCAGAGCGCGAGAGGACATATCCACTTTGTGTAACTGCCACTGGCAGTCAGGGAGGAATTCACAGAACCTTAGTTACAGTGAAACTTCCGTTGCACAGCTTTCACCCTCAGCTTTTAATAATGTTGATCAGTAATATTTAAACACCTCACTTAGTGCTTTTAAATTCAGCAAGTGCTAATCCACTAATGGATGCAAAAATCAGCATAAGCCCTAAAGCGTTGACCAGGAAATTAGTTCCCCTATGAGTGCTTTAGGGGAACTGTGCCCACCAGATGCTACATTTTGCTTCAACTACTTGCTTCCAGAATCCAACTGTTGTAGCTAGAAGCAAACATTTATGAAGACAGTCGAGCAGCCAAAGACTTGTGGATGACAGAGACATTTTGCTCAGAGAAATCTGTCTGCAGAAAAGTGTGCAGCTTTAAACAGGAAAGACTTGTGGAGTGTGGAACACGGCGCAGTGACATGCAGGGGGAGGGGCTTCCCAGGAGCTCGGCGCGGTGTGTCTCAGGAGCTAGAAAAGGTGTGTGTGTGTGAAACCATGTGACCGCACGTCGACTGCTCAGTTTCAGATGGAGTATAATGAGGCTTAACTTGTTTGGTTTCTGGGATCTGACACCTAATGACTTTAAAGGGGCAATATCATGTAAAATCTACTTTTGAGTTTTATATCATGTTATAATGTTGTACTCTCATAAAAAACATGTCCAAGGCCTTGCTCTGACTCATTCATCATGTTTGAGAAATCCTGCAGTGTTTTTATGAAGCCATGCTGAGGAGCAAAACGACAGGTGGGGACCAGAAACACCTTTTGGTACCAGGAACACCTCTGGGACGTGTCTTTAAGCTGAACTTCCTCATGGCAGAGCACCCCTCCCCCCCTCCCCACACACCCCGCCCATGACTCCTGCAGGCTCTCAACAGTAACAGCAAACTGAAAGTGAAACCTAACTGTCTGCTGAGCTCTCAACATTAGTTCTCACTCAGTGAAGCTCTTTACAGATTCAAACTACCTTTGAGGAAATGTATTTTCAGATGCCAAGTAAACTGCATCATGCCCCCACGCACCGAAATGGGCGGGACAGAAGCAGAAGGAGGTTCTTAAAGAGACAGAGGCCAATTTCAAGATGTTTAGAAGAGGAAGCGATGAGAAGATAAGTTTATTTTTCTATTTAAACATAAGAACAGCATTTTAATAACAGCTAAAGGTGACATAGATACTTTATTATGGTATAGTATTTAAATATATGTCTGAGAAACAGAATATTGACCCTTCAAAACAAACAGTTGAGCTGTTTTATATCTTGTTATAAGCTCTTTAGTTGGCCTCAGTTTTGAGAAATAGGTTGTTCAAAGAGCTCTCTACGACAGTTAAGATATTAATTAGTCACAGTATTTCCATTGAATCACACTTCTAAAGGCCTGAAATATCATTTGAATAGAAGAGGTGTCAGTAGAGAACACTTCCTGTGAATCTGTGACTGAAGAACTGCACAATCCTTCTGACGTCCTGTGCAACGAGGACTTCACAACTGAAGATTTGTGCTATGAGAGGACGTTTGGAGAAAGAAAACAGGTCCTAAAACATCTCACCGGCAGTTGAGCAGCTCAATCATGGTTTGTATATTTCAAAGACTGAAAAATTTTCTTTTGATTTTTGTTTTTACAGAATCACTGGAATAAAAAAAGATGCAAATATCCTACTTTATGTGAAAAATGACAGATTTCTATCTGACCTGCCGTCTCTTTCTCCACGTAGAGAGGTCTGCTTGTAGACAGCAGGGGGCTCCTGAGGGCCAACTCATCCTCGTTTTCTGTCAGCGCTGCAGACAGAAGAAGAACAGGGTGAAATGTATCACTTTCAGTCCAAACAACAGCTTATTTTAAACATTATTCTGTGTTCAAGAACCTGGAGGGATATGAAGGCGATACAGCAGCCGTATTTTATCACTCAGCTCCTGACAGAACAAAGTGTCTAGAAAACAAAACAAAAATAAAAACGCTGTATGTGGGTTCTTGGTTTTATCTACTCCATCAGTAAGCCCCTCCTCCTTACCCAGCCAGCAGGCAAACTCTCTGAAGGTGACCAGGCTGTCGCAGTTCTGGTCCAGCAGGGTGAAGGTGCGGTTGGCCAGCGTGTCGCTGTGCTGGTTAGTGACCGAGGGCCACGGCGCCAGCAGCCCGTACAGGCTCTTAAACTGGGCTCGGTCCACTCGGTACTGGCGCTCCACGAAGGAGCGGCTGGAGTCGCTGTGCTGCCAGGCTGCTGCCTCTGCTGCTGCTGCGGAGCAGCAGTCGCCCCAGTACAGACTGATGAAGTGCTCCGTCTGAACCAGGGACAGCAGGTCAACAAAAACACCAAACCCTCTGACAGCTGGAGCTCAGCTGTTCACAACAAATACCTTAAACAGATCGTAGATGTCAGAGAGATGTTCAGGAGAGAGGGAGACCTCAGGGGTGACAAGTCGTATCTGCACACAAACACACAACCAAACACAAATTACAACTCAGCAGTGGTGGGCAGCGCTAATCCAAAAATTAGCTCCGCAATTTCTAAAGCGCTTATGAAAATATTTAGGTCCAAAACTTTAAAAGCGCTTATGCCAAATGAAAACTAGCAGAAGCTAATTTTAAAGCACAAGTTCAATGTGACACTTACTAGCTGACAACAATTTATGTACAATATATGTTCAACACTGCCACCTAGTGGTGTATGAACTCTTTTACAACGCTGCGTTCACACCAAACGCAATTTCAGCTTCAAAATCTCATCCAACACTTCACGTTGGACACTTGTGCACTCTGAGGTCAGACGCAGGTCAGCTCTTGAAGCGCTGCACGGCTACAGCCTCCCCGCCCCTCCCTCCTCTGTCGGGCTCTGTTTAATGTCGGACCAGGAAGTGGCTTTGCTTTATTTACAGAGGGCAAGAGCATGTCACGTTCATCAGATAATTAATTCATAATTAATTCACCAGATAATTCAGAG
>NW_013954176.1:24539-27614 GCF_001266775.1 Austrofundulus limnaeus
AAACTGTCCCGTCGGGAAATATGTCACTACGTCACACAGTGGAGTCTCTCTGATTGGTTGATGCTGGAAATATGTCACTACGTCACACAGTGGAGTCTCTCTGATTGATGCTGGAAATATGTCACTACGTCACACAGTGGAGTCTCTCTGATTGATGCTGGAAATATGTCACTACGTCACACAGTGGAGTCTCTCTGATTGGTTGATGCTGGAAATATGTCGCTACGTCACACAGTGGAGTCTCTCTGATTGGTTGATGATGGAAATATGTCTCTACGTCACACAGTGGAGTCTCTCTGATTGGTTGACGCTGGAAATATGTCTCTACGTCACACAGTGGAGTCTCTCTGATTGGTTGATGATGGAAATATGTCTCTACGTCACACAGTGGAGTCTCTCTGATTGGTTGACGCGGCGCGTCGAGCTGCAAAAGTTCAGATTTTCTAACTTCAGCGATTTGAGCATCAAGCATGTCAAACCCTCAGATCGTTCAAATCGTACTGCTCTAATCGTACTGCTCTAATCGTACTGCTCTAATCGCGCTTGAGGCGCCGCAGAACTTCCTGACGCTGATTGAAGCGCGTCCACCGTAGACTTTGTTTGTAAACCTGCTGCTCCTGATGCTGAAATCATGTTTGGTGTGAACGCACCATTAATCCTACAACCGCCGATTGCTGGGGATGTGATTTCCTGAAACAGACCTTTAGCTCCTGGTGTAAAAATTAAAAAGTTGTTGAGGATTGCTAGTTCGGCTGCTTCTTTGTCTTTTTCTTTTGTTTGTTGTAGATTTTTCATTAAAGAAGCATCAATAAAGTTATTTTAAAACTGTTTATTGGAAAACTGAAGCGATGCATTCTGGGTACATGACGGATTTGATTTGTGACGGGAAACAAAAGCATGGAGTACAGGAAACTATCTTCCCTTCAAAATAAGAGCTTGGATTTTAAAGTTTTCCATGTAGTTGCTCCAGTTGACCACTAGATGTCAGTCTTCATCAGCATAACATCTTTAAATCATTTCCGAGTCTCTAACCCCGTTGCTTCGACCAATTACATCAAGTATTGAGCTCCGTTGTTTAAACTTTATTTTTTTTAAAGGAGCTGTGATTGTAAAGCAAGATAAATCAATACATACAAAATTTTAGTATGGATTACAAACGTTAACTGTTTTTGCTATTGCCTTCCTGCTACGTAAGCAGACACAAAGCATTGTGGGAAATCAGAAGCGTGACCCAAAGCAACAGTCAGCAGGATGTATACCTTCACAATAAGAGTGTTTATCTGGGAGGGGTGCTGTTGGATAGATCACATGTGTTGTGATTCATTGACAGTCATACCTTCTGCTGTTCAACATAATGATGACTGGTAGATAATTAGTTATTAGTGGTACTGCTTTTTAATTTTAGAAAGCACAAATCTGCTTATGAATTATAAAAAATTAGTAAGACTGCTAAAGCACAAATGAAATATTTAGGTCTGTAATTAGTGGATTTGTGATTTAGTGGACTGGTGCCCACCACTGCAACTCATCAAGTGTTTCACGAACCATCATCACTTCAACTACAACCTTAATCCTGACACGTTGAGTAAACTTTAAATAAAAGAAAACACAACGCAATGACTCATTTCTGTTTTTTTTCTTCTTCTCATTTTTAGGTCAAACTAAGGTTATTTTGAAAATAATGGCAAAAAAAAAGGTTTGGACAGGAGGACAAAGCATTCTGCAAAATAATTAGGTTAACTACCAACAGATCAATAAGAGGACTAAATAGAAAAAGAGCATTTTAGAGAGATTGAATCTCTGAATTAAGATGAGTAGAGCTTCACCAGTCTGTGAAAAACTTTCTAAAAATACTGGAATATTTTCAGAATAATAGTCCTGAACAGAAGCTAGAGTCGAGCTGAGTCCCAACACGATCCAGTTGCTGTTCTGTCAGATGGGATCAGGAGCAGTGACTCTGTGATGTATGATCTACTCACTGCGTTCTCTTTGATGGTGTCTTCGTGGGCCTGCAGGACTTGGACTCTGTGCAGACAGCGGAGCCGCTCGATGTGTCGCACGCTCAGGTCTTTGAATTTCTATCAGGAGAAATAAAGGAGGAGCATTTTAAGCTAAGGGTATGGAGCTTGTTTTGTTTCTTTAATCTTCAAACAAAGAAAAACAAAATGAAATAAAAAAACACATTTCAAACCAAAACTTTAAAAACAGTAACTGAATAAATATCTTTAAAAACTAAAGTATTCTTTACAAAGTCTATTTCCCATTAAAACCCACAGTTTTGTTTATTAATGCAAATAATTTGCTTGTGAAGAGAAAAGTTTTTTTTCTTTTGCACGTCAGAAATCTTTGGTTTTGGACTTTAAGTTTTTGGTTGCGTTTCACAAGTTTTGGTTTAGGTTTTTTTTTTTGCGTTCTGAAAACATGAACACATTGGGCGGGACCACTACGAACGTATGAAAAGTCTTTGTTATTGCCCAACACCATGATAGGTGGGCGGAGTCAACCAGATTCAAGATGGCTGCAGCAGTAATCAAACAGAAGAACTTACAGATGCTGAGCTAACATTTAGTGTGAGTGTATCTGAGTTACAACTGACTGAACAGGTTCTTTGTTTAAACTTCATGCAAAGCAGCAATAATCAAACCAAAAGAATCCATCTAGTTCTGTAAAAACAACAACAACAACAACAACAACAGTCAAGGCCAACACCAGCTCCAGCAGAACCTGACCGTCTCACCTCAAAGGCGTCAGTGAGGAGGTCAGTGATATTTATGGGTCGTGCAGCAGCAGGGTTAGTGTCACTGCAGCTGTTTTCCTCTGCAGGTGGAGAGGACACAACAACAGGTGACTCTTCACTTCCAACCTGCTCCAGGAAACTGTAGAAAACACAGTGAAGAGTTCCAATTCACTCATTCATACGAGTGAAAAAGACTTGAACTCAGGCAGACATTTCAAATCTAAAACGTGAATATGTAAACTGACACTGATTTTTAGTTTTTAAAGGATCCCTGATTAGTTGTAACATTAGACTTTAATAAACATATTTTAACTGTAAAATAAAGACTGTAAAAATAC
>NW_013954176.1:28134-29713 GCF_001266775.1 Austrofundulus limnaeus
AAACTGACACTGATTTTTAGTTTTTAAAGGATCCCTGATTAGTTGTAACATTAGACTTTATTTGATAAACATTTATTTGAACTGTAAAATAAAGGCTGTTAAAAGCCGATCATCAGATATTGTCCAAGATTAACCTTCAGGGTGGATATAGCTCGCTAGCAGCCTCGCACCGAGGACCTATCCACGTCATCATTTACCCAGAATGCTTTGTGTGCAAATAAAATGGCTCCGTCCGTGTTACAATATATTTTTAAAAATTTACAAAACTAAACAGCCTACAGTATTTTTACAGTCTTTATTTTACAGTTAAAATAAATGTTTATTAAATAAAGTCTAAAGTTACAACTAATCATGGATCCTTTAAACAGGAGGTCCTGTTGGAACAGCCGTACCTGGTGAGGATCATGAGCGCCTGTCCATCATCAGTGCAGGCAGACAGCGGGGCAGTGTTGGCCTCCAGCACAGCCAGGCCCAGCTGGAAGATGGCTTTGATTCCCTGGAAGAAGAAGCAGTCCACCACACAGACGGCGCTGAGGAAGGGCAGCACGCTGAGGAAGATGGTGAGGAACCAGGACAGAGAGACGGACGACAGCGTGGACAGGTCCGGGACCTGCTCGGCCAGCTCAGGCAGACGTTCTCGGATCAGCTCCTCGAACACAGACTGGTCCACCTGAGCTCCTGAGACCACAGAGTCAACGGGACAAGTTAGTGTGTTGACATGAAGGTGACACAGGAGCGTCTCGTGCACACAAGTCTGTTGAAAGCTTTTTCTAAAGGAATCCCAACTTTAAAAAACTTTTTCTTATTTGAACCACTAGATGGCAGCAGAAGCTGGACTTCCACCTTCGTTCTGTAAGCTATAAAACCATTTAGTTTATTATTTTAACAAAACACAAACCACACCTCAACACTACAGACTCACTATTAACAGTGATGCACTCTCCTCACAGCAGACAGATTACAGATTATTATTAAAATGGGCTTGTTTCGTCTCTTGGATATTCAGAGAAACTAACAGAAGACAAAATAAGCACTTGGGGGGAATCTGTGCTTTATCTGCAGAGTTAATGAAAACAATCAGGTCTGTTTTAAGATGAAGAGGTGGTCTAACAGGTGGGCATTAAAAGGAAGAGGAAATTATCTCAGAGGCACCTGGTGTGTCCAAAATAAACAGCCTCAGAAACACAGGAAACAGGTTCGGAGTTAAAAATAAATCTGAGTAGCCTACTTCAGAGTTGATAAACAGAAACTTATCAGTAACTGTGTTTTCTAAGACAAGGAAACAACTAAAGTGCAAAAAAGTCACTTTTTTTCTTGCTCTTCCTCTCACTGGGCTGCCACCTCACCGTGGAGGAGTCCCACTGATCCTACGAGCTGCAGCATGTTGTCAGGGGCTTCATGCAGAGTCGTAAAGTAACCAAGTACAAATACTTTCTTACTGTACTTAAGTAGAAATTTTGGTTATCTCTACTTGAGTAATTATTTTTCAGTGTACTTTTTACTTTTACTCATTACATTTGTACACAGTTATCTGTACTTTCTACTCACTACATTTTTAAAAAGGTAAGAAGTAGAAAGT
>NW_013954176.1:30713-34286 GCF_001266775.1 Austrofundulus limnaeus
ACACGGGCTTCATGGCCCTGGTAGGGTCACCCAATGAGTTATAAGTTATCTTTATTTCACAATAAAACTTCATAAAATAAGAAGAGAAAAAATGGAATAAAACAAAAAAAAAAGAATAGTGTCATAATTATATTACAAAAATACAAATGTTAAGGAGAATTGCCAAAAGAAAACCCTGAAGGGGCTTGACAAGCGGCAATCTCCATTAAAAAAAAACACAAATAAAAATTACGCACATTAAAAAATCCATACTGTTATGGACTAATTATTAATATCCGTTTCACCCTGACCCTGTCCAGTACTCATATATCTTATGATAACTTCTTTCGGCTGTTAATCTGTTGCCCCAGACGTCAGGACTCCAGCAACGGACTGACCTCTCTTGTTTGATAAGTTAACTCTTTGGGCTGAGAGCCCTGTGATTGGTTGGGCAGTTGTATTTGTTGGATTGTGATTGGTTTTAAACTGTCACATGATGTTAACATGATGTTATATTATTGGCTGTTTCTGCTGACGAGGCAGCCACAAACCCAACAGACTTCCTGATTGACTTGCGTTTGTTTGTTGCTCAAATTAAATCATTTGACGACCATACACGCAGACTTTCTGTGCATTTATTCCAACRTGTTTCTGCATTCTTGGTAAATCATACCACGACACATAAATTACAAAAAATAAAACACTACTCTTTATAAAACAGCAAAAAAAAAAAAACAGGTCCTAGATGAGGGATCAAAGTGCAGCTCAAACACCCTTCACAGGATTTCCCCTAGGATTATTTTTAACCGTGGTGGTGGGCTGTCTTTATTTCTTATTTATTTATTTATTTTGGGGGGGGGCTGTTGACACAGACATTTGATTATAAAACATGATTTATTTTATGCTAATCCAAATCAGTTTAGTGTATTTTGTAAATATATTTGACAGTTTTGTAGGAATTAACACATTTATTATGTTTATACAAACTAAACCTGTTTCTTATTACTTCTGTAACATGTTTAAAAGAAATTATTATCAGTAAAAATCCTTAAATCATGTCCTGTTGCTTGAAATTGTCTTTGTAACACTTCAGAAAAACTCTCAAGTCTTGTAGATATAAAAGACAACAGTTAAAAATGCAACTATTCAAAAAAATAAAACCTTAGTTTCAGTCACTGAAAATAAATTTACCACATTTTAAATCTGGGCCCTAAAGGGTTAATGCTCCTGAAAGCGTCTCTGCTGCAGCTCGATGGTGTGTGACAGAGAGGGGGGAGGGATGTGCTCAGTGGATTTATGGTGTTTTGAGTTCACAAACTACTCTGATTACTTTTTAAAAGTTGAGGGACGTTATATTAGCTACATTAGCTCGTAGCTGCGCTGCTGATCAGCGCTAACAGGCTAACCGCTGACTCCTGGTCTCACACGGGTCTGTGGTGGTGATCCTTGCTGTATCTGAGTGATTATTGATAAGGTAACCATGCTGTGGCTTCACCTGTCCTGTCTTCCTTGAAAGAAAAAAAAAAGTAGCTCAAAGCTGTCGCATCAGACAGTTTTCATCACGCGTCACATCACACACACATACATGCCTTGCTATCTTTGTGAGGACTACACACAGCCTCACTGCGCACAAGAAGCCGCGCAGTTGGTTTTTCAAAATAAAGTATATCTTTACTTTTCATTGATGTTTAAATAGGGTTTCAAAGTCTGATTATGTTTAGTATAAGAGCACAAATATAGGGTATAAATATATATGATGTGCTTTACTTTGTTTTAGTCTAATATAGGCCTATTATAAAAAAATAAAAAATACTTATTCTGAAATTGTGGTGGCTATGATTTTTGCCGTGGTGGTGCACCACGATCAATTACATGTAGTGGAAACCCTGGCTCATGATGAGCAATGATGATGGATCTCGTGTTCTCTTGCCCAGACATGGGTCACCAGGGCCCCACCCTGGAGCCAGGCCTGGAGGTGGGGCAAGTTGACGAGCGCCTGATGGCCGGGCTTTCACCCATGGAGCCTGGCCAGGCACAGCCTGAAGAGGAGACGTGGGTCCCCCTTCCCATGGGCTCACCACCTGTGGGAGGGGCTGTGGGGGTCAGGTGCATTGTGTGATGGGCATTGGTTGAAGACGAGGACCTTGGCGGTCTGATCCTGGACTACAGAAGCTGGCTGTAGGGACATGGAATGTCACCTCTCTGGTGGGGAAGGAGCCTGAGCTGGTGTGTGAGGTTGAGAGGTTCTGACTAGATATAGTTGGACTCACCTCGACGCACCGCTCTGGTTCTGGAACCAGTCTCCTCCAGAGGGGTTGGACACTCTTCCACTCTGGAGTTGCCCATGCTGAGAGGTACCGAGCAGGAGTGGGCATACTTATTGCCCCTCATCTCTGTGCCTGTATGTTGGAGTTCACCCCGGTGAATGAGAGGGTAGCCTCCCTCCACCTACAGGTGGGGGGACGGGTCCTGACTGTTGTTTGTGCCTATGAGCCTAACAACAGTTCAGATTACCCACCCTTTCTGGAGTCCTTGGAGGAGGTGCTGGAGAGCGCTCCTAACGGGGACTCCCTCGTTCTGCTGGGGAACTTCAACACTGATGTGGGCAATGACAATGAGACCTGGAGAAGCGTGGTTGGGAAGAAGCAGAGCCTTGGGTCCCTGGGTCGGACTCTCCAATCTCTGGTGCTGAGGTCACTGAGGTGGTTAAAAAGCTCCTCGGTGGCAGGGCACCGGGGGTGGATGAGATTCACCTGGAGTTCGTTAAGGCTCTGGAATTTGTGGGGTTGTGTTGGTTGACGCAACTTTATAATATCGTGTGGACATCAGGGGCAGTTCCCCTGGATTGGCAGACCGGGRTGGTGGTCCCCCTATTTAAAAAGGAGGACCACAGAGTGTGTTCCAACTACAGGGGGATCACACTTCTGAGCCCCCCTGGTAAGGTCTATTCAGGGGTTCTGGAGAGGAGGGTCCGTTGGATAGTCGAATCTCAGATTCAGGAAGAGCAGTGTGGTTCTGGTCCTGGTCATGGAACACTGGACCAGCTCTACACCCTCAGCAGGGTCCTGGAGGGTTCATGGGAGTTTAACCAGTCTACATGTGATTTGTGGACTTGGAGAAGATGTTCGACCGTGTCCCTCAGGGACTCCTGTGGGGGGTACTCCAGGAGTATGGGGTATCAGGCCCGTTGATACGGGTAGTTAGGTCCCTGTAGGACCGGTGCCAGAGCTTGGTCCACATTGCAGGTAGTAAGTCGGACTCGTTTCCAGTGAGAGTTGGACTCCACCAAGCTTGTCCTTTGTCACCGATTCTGTTCATAACTTTTATGGACAGAATTTCTAGGAGCAGCCAAGGTGTTGAGGGGATCCTTTTTGGTGACCTTAGGATCACATCTCTGCTTTTTGTGGATGATGTGGTCCTGTTGGCTTCATCAGATCCTGATCTCCAGCTCTCACTGGAGCGGGTCGCTCCAATAACTCTGTGTCCTCACCCTGTCCTCTGTGTCCTCACCCTGTCCTCTGTGTCCTCACCCTGTCCTCTGTGTCCTCACCCTGTCCTCTGTGTCCTCACCCTGTCCTCTGTGTCCTCTGTGTC
>NW_013954176.1:35286-38529 GCF_001266775.1 Austrofundulus limnaeus
GGCCTCCCTTCTGAAGCTGCTGCCCCCGCGACCCGACCCCGGATAGGAGGAAGAAAATGGATGGATGGATGGATGGATGGATGGATGGATGGATGGATGGATGGATGGATGGATGGATGGATGGACATTTAGTGCAGAATAATGAGGTTAAATCAAGAATTCAAGGATTTTCATTCTAAATGAGTAAAGATACACACTAAGGTCACAGCTGTCAGTAAAACATAAATAAATAAAATAAAATAAGCCACAAGAAGACAAAAAGAAAAAACTGTACATAATGTGTTACACATGGAGTTTATTATTTATTTAACCTTTATTTATGCAGGTAAACTGTTTGAGAACCACTTCTCATTGACAAACATGACCTGACATGATGCACTGAGTGCATTGTAATATACAAACCTACAGATTCAGACAGAGTAAAGTGATTGTACATTTTAATTGTGATTAAAAGTTTTAATCTACGCCCATGCAGCACTAACATTAATCAGAGTTAACTCGACTAATAAAAACTGAATTTTTAGGAGCAGTTTTTCACAGGCTGGTGAACCTCTGCACATCTTTACCTCAGAGATTCAGCCTCTTATTTACACACAGAATCAGTGTTTTATTCCAGCAGACACATTTAGATATTTATTTATTTTGTTTTTTTACTTCCTTTTTGTCTACTTTGGTTTTCTGGTATCTGTTCAGCATGTATGGTTCCTCTTTTCAGTTGTTTTCATTCTGACAGGTTTACTGACAACTTCATCTGTTACAAACAAGTGTCTGTCTGGTTTCATCAAACACAGACATGTTTAGTTACATATAAAAATAAAAATAGAGCAGTTTTGACTGAAGAAAACATATTTGAATTAATAAAGGTGATTTCCCAGAGACAGAGATGTGAAAAGTGGATGTAAAGAGAAATGACAGATGTTCTCTCAGCTGTGGTTTCTGGTCTTAGTTGTGCTCAGGACCTGAATTTCACTTCCTGATCTTCTGCTTTAACCGTTCTCTGTCGCCCTTCACTTGTGTCATTTCCTCTTTTTATTTTAGGCTGAAGCTGCACCGTCTGCTGACAAATGTTGACTTTTACATCAGCAGCTGTTCCTAAATTCAAACTATTTCTTGAATCTTTTAAAACAATATTTGACATTTTGCATATTTAACTAAATAACATGGAACAGTTTGTGTTTTTATGTAATCTCAAAGCACAGAAATAATTATAACTCAGTCATTTTATAGATATTAAGCTAAATATTGATAAAGTCCAGAGGTCTGCAACCTTTATGATCAACAGAGCCGTTTGTGCACCTCGTCTCACAATAAAATGTGTCCAAAACCGCAAAACAACTGCGATTATCAACGGGTGGTCCGTGGGCCTTTTTGAGGACTTTTGGGTAACCTTTACGGTCAGTGGAGGTGACATTATAAAACTAAAAAAAATTATTATTATTATTANATATATTTGTGCTGATAAGCCTGAGTGGTCTGTTGACTGACCTTTGTATTTGTTTAAATAATTGTTATAGGCAGGTTACAATATAAAATGTTTGTTATAATCATGTCTTGTGATTATTTGACAGTAGTTTTACTTTTAAACTGTAAGTGTATTTAATTTAGTTATGTTAGTTATGATAGTTTAATTATAATGTAAATACAATGAAAATCAAACCAAGATTTATAATAATTATCATTTTGATCCATACATTGGTAATGTCTGACTGGACCTGGTGTCACTTTATGTTTAAAAAATTGGGCCCAGAGGTCAAAAAGGTTAAGAAGCCCTGGTCTACTTCACTTCTGTACAACTTTAAAAAAGTTTAAAAATATGAAAATATGTGTAGTATTTTAATATTCCATTTATGCTGGGTTTCACTGTCATTTTCAAACAATTCAGATTCCATCATTCAACAGAAAAGATGTATAATCATGAGTTTCTAATCTTAACAGGAGTGGATGGGTCAGCAACTGCCTGATAACAGCTGGTCGAGCTGTTGGGTGGGTTTTATGAGGCTTTTCTCCAGTTACTCCCCTTTCCTTCCACAGATCAAAAACAAGCATGTTTAACTCCTAACTCGAAATTAGTGAGATTTTTTTTGTGTCTGGTGACCTTCATTCACTGTTTTTGATTGGCTGTTAGAATCTCCAGCAACTGCCTGATAACACCTGACTCATGATGTCATCCCTGTTCGTTACAGACATGTCAGCTCCTCGTAAAACAAATCAGTTACAGACCCATCACTAGTCTGCCTGTGGACTGAAGTCAGTTCAGATCTGATCGGTCTCTCTGGATGACGAACCTTTTTGTCAATGAGCGTTTATGCCCCGCCCCCTCAGTTTCCTCTCACCAGAAAACGTCATCCACAGCTCGCCTCGCAGTGACTCTGGGATCCCCATGGCCACCAACTTCTGGATCTTCTCTGTGCGAAACATGTGGACGCCGCGGCCGAACTCAGAGAAATGACTTTCCCACAGTTTCTCCTTCACTTCCTCCATGCTCTAACAACAAATACACAAATTTGAGCAACAAACACACAAATATGTAGGAAAAGGTTAAGAACCAACTTCAAACTATCGTTCTGAAACAGTAATCAGAAGAGTTTTAGTTTGTTTTATATTAGACTGGACTCCACCCACTTTGTTTCCATTGGTTCCTGGCTGGTTGTGGTGGAAGGCAGTCATCAGAGCTTCACTGTTGACCGTGTTCCTCAGGACCTGCTCCTCGATCTCCTCTTCATCAGACAAGCCAGAGTCGTAGTAGAAGGTGTAGTAGGGTGTTGAGGAGCTCTGATGACAGACATCAAGAAAAGTGAGAGACACAGGCTTCCCTGCAACCCATCACTTTATTTATGTAGGAAAAATCCCTCTCATTTAATACCTTAAATTTTAAACGGATCCATGATTAGTTGTAACATTAGACTTTATTTAATAAACCTATATTTTAACTGTAAAATAAAGACTGTAAAAGTACTGTAGGATGTTCAGTTTTTATAATCTTTAAACTAAAAGTTTAAAAACATATTTTAACACGGACAGAGCCATTTTGTTTCCACACAAAGCATTCTGGGTAAATGATGACGTGGATAGGTCCTCGGTGTGAGCGAGCTATATCCACCCTGAAGGTTAATCTTGGACAATATCTGATGATCGACTCTTTTAAATGAAACCAGAGAGCGTTGACAGAGAGGAGAAGGTAGAAATGACTCAGCCTGGAACGTTGGTTACGTATTGTAACCCCAGATTCTATGAGTGTAAGCG
>NW_013954176.1:38539-40000 GCF_001266775.1 Austrofundulus limnaeus
GGGCGGGGTACACCCTGGACAGGTCTCAGTCCATCACAGAGACACACATAGAGACAAACGACACAAACAACCAGTCACACCTAGGGACAGTTTAGAGTTATCAATTAACCTAACAGTCATGTTTTTGGTCTGTGGGAGGAAGCCGGAGTACCCGGAGAAAACCCACGCATGCATGGAGAGAACATGCAAACTCTACCCAGAAAGGTCCCCGGTCCGGGATTTGATCCAGTGACCTTCTTGCTGAGAGGCATCAGCTCTGCTAACTGAGCCACCGTGCCGCCTAAAATGGCTCCGTCCGTGTTAAAACATACTTTAAAACATTTACAAAACTGAACATCCTACAGTATTTTTACAGTCTTTATTTTACAGTTAAATATATGTTTATTAAATAAACTCTAATGTTACAACTAATCATGGATCCTTTAAAGAAGTCAAATCAGACTTTCTCAGCTTTAATGATAATATTTAACACCTGCTTCATCCAACAACTCAAACTGAACTGGTATAAGTGTGTAGAAATCTTCAGAAGATGTGATGTTAGATAAAGAAAATGAATAAATGGAGCCTGGATGATGTGCAGATACCTGGTTTAATCATCAACATGTTTGTTTAGCTGAGTTTGTGTGTGTAACTCACCACACTGCCTCTGCTGTCCTTCCTGCTGCGGAACACAGACTGTTTCCACTGCACAGCTCGGAGTCTGCAGTTCATGTTCTCCACCAGCTCATCTCGGTCCTGCAGCTCGATCAGCTGGAAGGCCTTCTTACTGCGAACACTCACGATCACCGGGTTGGGAAGGGGGCTGGTGCTCTCTGCCTTCTCTATGGACAACACCTAATTTAACACACACACACATTCAGGTCAGACAACAACAATGAAAGAGAAACCTTCTTCATGCTGATCTCCTGGAATCCAAAGAACAGAAGCAACAAGCTTTGGGACTGGCTGGAGCACAGCCTCAGAGCTTGAATAGTTTCAACTAAACCAAACTGATCATGACAGATTAAATATTAATCTGTCCTGCAGTAAGATAACACTGATTCCTGGGATAGAAAAGTTTTTAACAGATGCTCTTTGAATTGAACAAGATGATTTGGTTAAGTTTTAATCAAATAATCCAGCTCACATGGTTTAATGGTTTTAAAGCTAACATTCCACAGTCCACTGTGGAGTCACACAAACATTAAACCACATGAAACCAGAACAAGTTCCTGTTTGACCAGCAGCTGGAAGAATTCACACAAGTGGTTTCTGCATGAAACCACTTAGGACAGTGTGTGGCCTTTTCTTTTTGTTTTTTTATGTTTAAAGATGTGAAGCTTCAAAAATCTCACGAGACCAGAAAATATTACAAAATATTCATCCACTGTTTACTAATAATCAAATCACACTATTTAAACCAACGAGCCTGTGTTTTCGAACTATTGTGCCTTCACAATACGATTATATACATATATATAC
>NW_013954176.1:40100-41540 GCF_001266775.1 Austrofundulus limnaeus
TACATATACTGTATATATTTATACTTTTATTGCAGTAAAGTATTATTATATTGCAGTAAAGTGGTTTTAAACACAATAAAATCAAATCAAAAGGGACATACACATTCTTTTGATTGTATTGTATTTAAAACTACTGCAATATTAATACGTCGTCTTGATACAAATACTTTAGAGTACATCTGAACAGCAAGCTGAAGTGTAGTGTTAAACATTTTGTGGTTGAATAAATAGATTTTAGATTTTTCCCTCAGGAGATCAATAAAGTATCTATTCTAATGCATTTTATTCCATTCAGTGTTCCTATATGAGATTATTAAAAATTAGATTTTAACCAAAAGATGTCAGCAAGTTTTCATTTGTACATGTACAAATAAAAACTTGAAGTATAAACCTGTGAGTAGGTACACCTGATTTGACCATAAGTTGCAGTAATCCCTCTAAATTTACAGCATCAGTTGTGTATTTTTGTTGATGAAACCTAAAGATTATGTGTCCATCAGTGAGACTGTGAAGAACCAAGCGTACCTCAGACAGAGGGATGAGCAGAACGCAGCTGCCTTCCTCTCGACTGCAGAAGCACAGGTAACTGTCGGTGGTGTAGAGGGTCCCGGCCGTGTGACAGCGGGCGTGTGGCGTCCACACTGAACACGCAGCCACCTCGTGGAGCATCTCAGCACGAGGCAGCCGAAACAAAGCCAGGACGTAATCTCTCAGTGCCTGTTCCTCCAGGACCCTGAGGGGTGACAGAAGGAAAGGAAAACTCTCAGAGTTCATCAGGAAACCAAACACAACACCTTACGTCTTCATTTAGGAGTTTTACCTAATTTATTTCACCTTTAGACATCCTGATCAACACAAACACATCTTAGAATAAACACAGGAATCTTAATCCTTTATAACTCTATGAACTATATGTTAGTAATTTAAAATATTAAGGTTTTGATTTAAATATAAAAGAGATTATTGGTTAAGAGATTTATAAACAACTATAATGAGAACCAATTGATTTTGTGAAAATAACAAGTGTATTTTTAAACTTTATTACTTTCTATCCAGATGACAACAAAGATGCCCCTCAGCATGATGCAACCTCTTCATGCTTTAACAGAAGTGGAGCTTCTTCTCTCATAAACAAACTGATGCTTTGTGATCCTAAACAGCCAATATGACTATTTTCTGACACAGCAGGATAATCTCTTTATTTTTAAAGACCAATATTATGTGTTTCTCAGGCATACATTTAAATACTTTACCATAATAAAGTATCTATGTCACCTTTAGCTGTTATTAAAATGCTGTTTTTATGATTAAATAGAAAATAAACTTATCTTCTCATCACTTCCTCTTCTAAACGCCTTGAAATTGGTCTCTGTCTCTTTAAGAACCTCCTTCTGCTTCTGTCCCGTCCCGTTCAGAGTGTGAGTGTGTGTGTGTGTGTGT
>NW_013954176.1:42540-46770 GCF_001266775.1 Austrofundulus limnaeus
TTGTATCAGTAAGCAATAATGTTTGCATAGAAATCTGTGATTCATTGCATGTTTTTGTTCCTTGTTATGTATATAAGTGTTACAAATGAAATGAATAAATTTCTAAATTAAAAAAATATTTAAGTAGCAATATCAACAAAACAGCAGGTCAGATTCAGTAAACTGGATGCAGCTGTCTACAGTAACACCTGAAATCAGGATATTTTGAAAATAAGACTAGAACCAGCTCAGTAATCAGAAACATTAAGACATTTTAGCTTTAAATTGTGGCTCATAAATTCTGAAATAAAGCTCTTGCCATATTACTAAGACTGCGAATGACTGAGTTACAGTAAGTTGATATGTTTTCTAAGGTGGTGTGTAAACGACATCTTTTACCTGACGAAAACTAAAGTGAATGGACTGAAACGATGTCATTGTCTTACCCCTGAACGACGAAGCTAAAAGACTTTGAAGGAACTGAATGTTGTTGGTAGATCCATCGAAGACACCTGGTGAATGAATAAATAACCCTGATGAAAATATGGTCTCGTACCATTAGAAGATTACAGGCCGACCATAAAACGTTGGCACACAGTAGCTTGGACATAAGAAGACTAAATATAAAGTCGGACAAGACTCTAGAAAGCTTTTTTTTTTCATGGTTTCATTAGAAACTAATTAGTGTACATCCATTGTCTTTTTTTGGTTTTCTAAACTGCCTAAGCTTAGATGATAAAARGTTGCATTCATGATGAAATCATAATAAAAACTTGTTTTCTACTTTTACTCTACCAAKGTATTCAAATCTATGTCCTAAGACCAGACTTTGTGTTTTCAAATGAAGTTATTCCCTCCGTTAGTGATGAGTTTTTCCCTCTTCTTGAGTCTCTTTAGCAGACAGGAAGTGATCCCTAAAGCTCCGCCCTTTAAAAAACGAACAAAGTTGTCTCCCACCAATGGTCCCATAGCGAACAGCCCCGGCTCCTTAATGCACTCAAAAGTGTAAGGGTTGATGTCGATGATGTTTTGCTTGCAAGAGATTGGCCTTGTTGGATCCTGACCCAAGTACTGACCCTGGCCTTTCAAAAAAAACAAGTTCGGGTTGGTCCCGATCAGCACCAGGGCCATGGAGATCTTGAAGGCCTTCAGCGAGTTTTTCCCCTGCAGCAGACACTTCGTATCGGACTGGAANCTAATGTTACAACTAACCATGGATCCCTTTAATAAATTAAAACTCTAGCATTATTTAAAAAGAATTCATATCATCCACCACTTTTCATGTTAAGGTTTAAAATTAAAACCATTTTATGTTGGGAAATGACCAAGTTGTGGTTGTTTTGAACAAATCTCAACAGCAACCTTCTGCATGAGAACCTGTCTTCAGAGGATGTGGTGTAAACTACCCTCAGACCGACCCACATCACGTTATAGGTCACATCTGTAACACTGACTGAACTGAAGCTATATTTGTGTGTTGGTTGGTTTTTAAGTTAGCTGGATGTGGAAGACAACTTCTACTGGTTTGACTCCAACAGTTAATCAGTTGTAGGACTACAGTCAATGATTAGTTCCTGCAAGGCTTTTTTTATTTAATTTTTTACTAGTTCATGAAACACTCAAACATGCATGATTAGCTACCTTTGCCTTTCAGTGACAGATGATAAAAGGTGCTTCCTACCACGAATGACACCTGGAGATTTTGAAGATATTTTAACTCACATGAACAATAAGGTTTGTGTGGGAGAGGCTGCGGTGTCTAGCTGATGTAAAACCTGCACCAGGATTTAAAACACATTTCAAGAACTGTTTAGTATTATTGGGACTTGCCATGCACTGGTAAATCCATTACTCTTCACCTAGTCTTTATTTATTTCTTTGTTCTTCTTCCACCACCTTTAATGCAGCTCAAACCGTAGCATGTACCCCCACAACAGTCACATCAAAATGACCGTCTTGGACTGGAGAAGTGTGCTATTCAACAACTTTTTGATTTGAATTATTACTGCAGAGAAATTAACTAAAAAATGCCCGCCACAAGTCCCGTTTTTTAGACATCCGGACCAGCAGAGGGCGCAATCCTGGCTGACGCAATTCGTACCGAATGTAACCCGTTCGGATTTTCAAAATAAGAGCGCAGTATCTACCACTGTACAATAATGTGCTACAAGAAATTTATTTAATATTTATAGTTTGTTTTCCGACGCAATTTGAATAGGATGTAACCCGTTTGGATTTTCAAAATAAGAGCGCAGTATCTAGTTTATTACTAAAAGTTGTACATTAATACTGCTGGTAACTTGACACAAACAGCTAACATTAGCTTATGACTCCATGCTTCATAATTAAATGGTAACTAGTGAATGTTAAAATGTTTACTAGTTGAAAGGAATCTGCTTTATTTGGTTGTGAAATAAAATATCCTTCCTAACAAAGATAAAAATAAGTGTATATAATTACTACACTGATCTAATGACATGTTTATGGACTTTAACACATTAATTAAATAAATTTAACTGGATATTGATGACCTTTGTTGACCTCTGAAGAGATTTTGATTTTAGGCAGTTCTTAGGGGTTTCTGGTTTTCCTGGGCCAAGTTTTGGTTCCAAGTTAGGCACACTTGGGCCAGCTCCATTTAAATTTCTACAGAAATTTTCTAGTTTTATTTAAAATAGTAAAAGTACTGAGTAATCAGGTTTTAAGAGTCCAGATTTGAAGGTTTTTTTTGTCCAACTACAAAGTTAAACACGCAGAAGAACTGAAGAAGCTGACCTAAAGACGCTGCGGTCAGTTTGATTTGAGAACATTAACTGGAAGCAGCTCTGACCTCTTGGTGATCTGTGCGGGCTGCTGCAGAACCCGGTCCAGCTCCAGGCCTTCGCTGTCCAGAAGACGCCTCAGGGTGATGTCAGCCAGCTGACAGATGAGCCCGAAGGCCTCGTCCAGGTTCAGGAACATGGAGAACTCCCTCTGCCGCTGCCGGGTGGTGACCCGGATGGCCTCGGTCATCAGAGCAGTGGAGAGCCGCTCCAGCTGTGTCACCTCTGCCCAGGGGATGACGAACTTCACTGGTGGAGGGAAAGGAACAGAAACCACTGTTTAAAGACTCCCTGACTGTACAGTTTTGTGTAAACGCTGTGCAGACCTTCCTTCCCCAGCAGGAATGAGTAGAAGGCCATGTGGTTGATGCTGAGGTAGAGGAAGCCCTGCCGAGGCACCCGGCCCTTCCAGCAGCAGCAGGAGAAGAACGTCACCAGTTTCTCAGAGGGAGGGAGGCTGAAGTGCCTCTCGAACTTCAGCAGCGCCTCCCGGAACTTCTCCGGATCCTCCTCCTGAGCCGCCTGGCGTCCTCGAGCCTCCTCTGCAATAAGACCCTGCAGAGGAGGCGATCTACGGTCAGCACTTCAGACAGCAGGGTTTTATTACAGTCATGTCTCTTAAAGGGTTTCTATGTTCACTGGCACCATCCAGACCTTCACTTTTCCTTTGACAAAGCCAGCAGCATCCTCTTTGTTCTCAAACACGGACAGAGAGTGAAGCAGGTTGTGGACCAGCCAGTCCCAGTGCTTGTTCACCTCCTCTGCAGCAGCTCCTGGTGAACACAGAGGTACAGCACCGTCACCCTGACCTGACGTCACGTGTCAAAGCAGATCACAGACCACTCACCGCTGGCGATGACCCAGCTGACCTGGGAGCCAGGAACCTGCAGCAGGATGCGGAAGGGTGTGACCCTGGCGTTGGAGTCCAGCACCGTGTCCAGCGCCCCCACCAGCAGACCTGCAGGGACCACAACACAGACGTTTCTGTCAACTGGAGACGGTTACTCCATAAATCAGTTCAGTTCGATAAGCATGAGCAGGATGTTTGGATGTGTTTTATTTGCAGACGGCATCTTTGCTTGGCTAAAAACATGGAAAAGATGCTGTAAACGATGGAAATGGAATTTGTAAAAGTACAAACTTAGTTTAAACATAATAAATTGTCATTAAATTTGGATAAAACAAATTACATGATATTTAGTAATAGAAAACAACTGATGCTCCATTTAGAGTAGAATGTGTTGAGATCTGTAGTCAGTGAGGTGAAGTTTCTGGGAGGTCTTTAGCTACGTTCACACTGCAGGTCTTAATGCTCAGTTCAGATTTTTTTGAAAAAATCCGATCTTTTTGTGTGAACGTCCACATTACATTTTAAATATGAACGTTCACATTACATTTTAAATGTGAACGTTCACATTACATTTTAAAT